>NC_056735.1:1258628286-1258855861 GCF_019279795.1 Protopterus annectens | reverse complement strand
ATTGAAACACAACTACCTCGCAAAAGCCTTCACAACAATACCCCACTTGGGCATTCTAGAGAAGCTCACCAGCTTAAATATAAGCTCCTATGTCACTAGATGGATTACACACTGGCTCAAGGACAGAACCCACATGGTTAGAATTGCTGGAGCCATGCCAGACTCCAAACCAGTTACGAGTTGTGTCCCACAAGGCTCAGTCCTGGGACCTCTCTTGTTTGGTATATATTTATTGGAGGTACAGGCCAATACGGACGGACTGTGGCTGACCAAATATGCAGATGACTGTGAACTGGCCACCATAATCGACTCTCCAGCTGACACAAGCATCTTCCAAAGGGGCATCATAGAAACAGACAACTTGTGCCAGAGCCATGGCCTTCAGCTGAACAGTGTTTAGAAAGGGAAATGTGCATCCTGTAGTCTGTTCACCTAGTTGCCAAAAGGGACATTTCTCTCACACACACTAACCCCCCTCAGCCAAAAACACACACTTGACATTTGCAAGATTCAAACCCCTATCTAACTATGTTATGACACTCTAGACAGACGCATTAGCAGAGTGTGCTATTCGCATTACTGGGAGGTTTCCCTTCTCTTGCTGTACTTATAGGGTGCTGACATCATCAGTGTTTAGAAAGGGAAATGTGCATCCTGTAGTCTGTTCTCCTAGTTGCCAAAAGGGACATTTCCCTCATACACAATTGCACACATACTAACTCCCCTCAGAGAAGCACACACACTTGCAGGATTCAAACCCCTATCTGACTACGTTATGACACTCGAGATGGATGCATTAGCAGAGTGTGCTATTCGCATTACTGGGAGGTTTTTCTTCTCTTGCTGTACTTATAGGGTGCTGACATCATCAGTGTTTAGAAAAGGAAATGTGCATCCTGTAGTCTGTTCTCCTAGTTGCCCAAAGGGACATTTCTTTCACACACAATTGCACACACACACTAACCCCCCTCGGCCAAACACACACACTTACCATTTGCAGGATTCAAACCCCTACTTAACTATGTTATGATACTTGAGACGGAAGCATTAGCAAAGCATGCTATTTGCATTACTGGGATGTTTCCTTTCTCCTGCTATACTTATAGAGTGCTGACATCAGCGGTGTTTAGAAAGGGGAATGTGCATCCTGTAGTCTGTTCTCCTAGTTGCCAAAAGGGACATTTTCCTCACACACGAATCCCCCTCAGATGCACACACACACTTGCTGGATTCAAACCCCTACCTAACTATGTTATGACACTTGAGACAGACTCATTAGCAGAGCGCGCTATTCACATTACTGGGAGGTTTCCCTTCTCCTGCTATACTTATAGAGTGCTGACATCATCAGTGTTTAGAAAGGGGAATGTGCATCCTGTAGTCTGTTCTCCTAGTTGCCAAAAAGGGACTTTTCCCTTGCACATACACTAACCCTCCTCAGCCAAACACACACACTTGCTATTTGTAGGATTCAAACCCCTACCTAACTATGTTATGACACTTGAGATGGACTCATTAGCAGAGCACGCTATTCACATTACTGGAAGGTTTCCCTTCTCCTGCTATACTTATAGAGTGCCGACATCATCTGTGTTTAGAAAGGGGAATGTGCATCCTGTAGTGTGTTTTCCCAGTTGCCAAAAGTGACATTTCTCTCCAACAGACTTACACCACACCAACCCCACTCACACACACACACTGAGCATTTGCAGGATTCAAACCCGGTGTTTAGAAAGGGGAATGTGCATCCTGTGGGGAGGCGGACGCCAAGCACACTCTGGCTAAGCTGTCATTCCCTAGGGCAAACAGCCCAGTGTTGACCTCTACACCCATATGTTTAATTGTCAAATGCACATTATTTGTTGCTGATAGACTGTTTGCACATCTTTATTACCATAGCATTCCCTGTTTGTATGAACAACTTGTGCATCTGTGGAAGATGTTTGCATATGGGAGGGATCCACTATATCACGTATGTCTCTGTAGTCATTTAACTGTGTGCACTGGGCAGACTGCTGTAATGTGGTTGGTTCCTGGAATAACACGTAAAAATACCAGATATGTGTGTCCAACTGCTAAACTGAGATTTGGCCTAAGAGTGTGAGCATGCCCAGTTCAGCCTTCCCATGGCATGTTGTCTGACATATGTCTCATTTATAAGTGTGTGAGCATGCCCAGTGTGAGCATTCCATATGTTGAACTCTGCAGCCCACCACATTTGTGGATGAGTGTGAACTTCAACAAATATCACCCGTTTATGGTTGTGTGTTGTGTGTCATGTTGTGTAGTTACTGTACAACTGCTTTGTGTGTGAACACAACAGGATTATACTGTGCCTGCAGTGTTTGCATGGGATACTTTGCATACATTTGTCAACATCCTTTCACACTGACCTAACACTGTAGTACTGTATAGTGTACTGGTAGTACTTTGACTGTGGTGGACAGTATCCTGGGCTTTAGTGCTATCACTGCTTTACATTTCGATAGTGAGCACAACAGCCTGGTTAGGGGCCAGTTGTGTACATCTGACCATGTTGCATTCTGTTCAGATATGAACTACTTAAACCAGGCTTGTCCAACATTGGTAGTGTATTCCACAACATAGGTGTACATTTGCAAACACTAGCGATGTGCCCTAGTCCATGTCTAATGCTAGTTGGAGTGTGTTTGTCCTTCAACACACATTGTAAGTGGAGTTTGCCATGACATATGTCATGGTTAGTATACTGTGTCTCTGTCTACCTGTGACATGACAGTGATACCCAGGATAAAGCTACCATCTCCCATCCACTCATCAAGATTCCTATTGAGGAAAATTGATAAGTGACTGTATGGGTAGCCTGTACTGGGAGTTCAATCATGGGTGGGGGTGGCTTCTGTGTTATGGATCATGCAGTACAGCTTGTCCTATGTAAGTCAGTGTTGGGGTTCAGGTCTCTCATGTGCATAGCTCACTGCTATTCAGATTGTACAAGGTGCAGCATGTTTATTGATACCAGCAACACAGGCAACACATGGCATCTGTGCAAGCTCTTTGATACTCCTGGTGAGGTACTGTTGGGGACTTTACAGTTGATGGAGGTGTCTGCTGAGGTACATCCCACAGGGGCTATTGTAGTCAATTGTACCGCTGATGAAGGATGACTGCAGAGCCACAATGACCTCCCCTTATCTAGATCTGACAACCTTCATGATTAGGTGGGTATATGGTATGTTTCTATAAACACTGCAGCAAATGTTTGTCCAATGCAGGATATCTATCACCTTGTGTCCCCAGGTCTCTCATTACATGTTAACTATGTAATGGGTTAACACCTATGTGGTAATTGGTGGGCACTTACTGTATATCCACAGGGGTTGACTATACACTTTTCTGCAATTAGCTTGCTGACATGGCTATGGCACCAGTTGTCTGTTTCTATGTGGCTCTTTTGTGGGATGCTTGTGTCCTGTCTGGACATGACACAGTGAAGACCCCCAATCATCCATCCACTTGGCAAGATTCCTGTTGAAGAGAGTCAGTGAGGGGCTCTGCCTAACATGGAGTGGGATTCTGGTCCAGGGTGTGGGGAGCCTCTGGATTATGTATCTGTCCCACCAGCACATCCTATTTCATTATTTGTTGAGGTTGACATCTCTCACACTCACAGCTCTGATGGCTTTGAGTTTTCTGGGATGGAGCATGTCCATTACTCCTGTGTTGGGCATGGCCTTCTACAACAGGCATGCAATGCCTCTGTGTAGGAAGTATGTGACTGCATTCAGCTGGGGTGTCTACAGCCAGGCAGCATATGACATATATTTGAGACCCTTTATCCTCTTGGTGAGGTACCTTTGAGGTCTTTCTAACTGCTGCAGGTGTCAGGTAAGGTACATCCCATATGAAGCATTGTACTAGATTATGGGTGTGATAAGAGAACAGTATAGGGGCACAATGACCTCTGTTGACGTAGATGTGAATCCTTTCCTGATAGGGTGTCAAATGTAGACAGTCTTCCTAGCCACATTGGCAATGTGAGTGTCACATAACAGGTTACTGTCCACTTGTGTCCCTAGGTCCCTGATTACTCCTTCCATACATAATGGTTTACCACCTATGTGGTAATTTGTGGTACCTTGTTTGGTATTTGGTGGGACATTCATACTGTCCAGTGTCTTCAGGACGGCTGGGTGGGGTTCCTGTGTGTGAGAGTGTGGTTTGTAGCATGCTACAGACTGTACAGCCGTCTTGCCTACAGTTAGTTGCACATGGGTGGACTCCAATGCCTTGTGCATTGTCAGTTACCTGGACATGTGGGTGTCTGTGCTGAATATGGATACTCACCCTTCTTTTATGTTTTGTTCCAGGTTTTGGGTCCATGACACATGATATGTGGTATAACCTGGTAGTGCTGGTGTGCTGTCAGGAGACTTGCAGCAGGTTTCTGTCACTGCACAGACATCGATGTTCTCCATACTGGGGATGGCCTTGGGAGCATGCATATTGGGGTTTACACATCTGGCATTGGTCAGCATTACCCTTATGTTTCTTTCCACTTATGTTTTCTAGGGTGGTGGGTTAGTCTTTTCAGCCCAGGGGTAACAGGTGCAAGCCATCCCAAGAACAGCTGCATGGCTTGTCAAGCATGACATCCCAAGCAGACAGACATTGGATCCCCTTGGAATGACACCAGTAAGTGTGCAACTTGCTATGACTGATCATTCCGTGTTTGTACTGTGGCATTATTCTTGGTAAGGGTAGGATGCTGCAAATGGTGAGTGTCATACCGGCCTGGACTACATAATCAGAGAGCTCATCTATGTCTCTTTTTATGTAGTCTAGGGAGGTACATCTCAGGTCATTCACACCAGCATGGACTATGACTGCATCATATTTCTACTTGCTTTGGAGTGACCTGCATACTTCTGTTATGTGGCGTATTGTGGCAGCCTACTGGCAGCTTACTGTACCCTTTCCCTTGTACAGTCTGGTGTGCGGGACAGCAGTGTGTCTGACTATGGAGTCACCTATTACAACTGTATCAGGCATGTTGTTTCTCCTTCTGGCCTGTGACTGTTTGGCACAGCAGCTTTGTGTACTATGTGTTGCATGTGCTATGTTTGGAGGTTGTTTGATTGGGTGACTGCTTTAGAGGCCTCTGTTGGTGTGCTGTGTTTGTAATTTGTGCCTCCGGGAATGTTTTTCTGTGTTTATGTGTTTGGTTTGCAGTTGTGATAGGTCTATGTGGGACTGTGTTTGTGGTGTGTGTGGTTACCTTCTCCTCCTGACTAGTTTTGGGAGTACTGAGTTGAGGGAGCTCAGCCTCCAGTTTGGATAGAAGGTTGCATCTCTCACATACATTTGTATTTCTTGGGTGGAGTTGGGGGTTGTCTGTGTACTTGGGGCAGGTTTAACATTGCCTCAGGATTCACAGATTCAACTTGTTGTGGCTGGTCTTAGTGGATTGTATGTGTGGACATATTTTATTGCCATACTACTGATCAGTGATTACATCATTGTTTATGTTTGCTCTATCATGTAGTAGCTTCCTCATTCTCTTGCATGGTTTGGTTATGGCTGCTGTCCACCATGTCAGATGCCTGCGTGTATGGCATTGTGTCTTGTTTTAATTTAGGATTGCATAATCCAAGCATTCCTGGCAGTGTTCATGGAATGGCTGTATTACAGGTTCTGAGGTGTGGCCCATATTTTGCACCTGCACAGGACCTTTAATGGATTCCACATCAGTTTGGAGGAGTGCAAATATTGCTTTACACATGTTTTCCACTGTGGTTTTCTGGCCAGGGACTGTGGTCAGGATTTGTATATCCAGTGTGATTACTCTATGGTCTGGTTTTACCAGTGAGCAATGCACTTCTCTTCTTGCCATCGAGTACCCATGTTGCTGATTATCACATCCAGTATGCTTACCCCTCTTGTGGGAGTGGTACGTTGTTCCTGGGCCTTTTGGTTTATGGATTCTATGAACTTTTATCCTACACTGTTGGAGCTAGAATAATGCTCCCAGTCTATGTCTGGGTATTTTCAGTCACCCAATATAATGTGGTTTGGAGGACTTGATATATTCATGTATTCCAGCATAGGCCAGGTGCAGTTCCTGGTGTTGGGACAGTAGTCTGTAGCAGGCTATAAAATGGGGGGCAGTTTTAGCCACTGTTACTTGACCATGGCTAGTCCATGCTGCTTCTTGTTGTGGTACCAACATGGGGGTGTGGTTATCCTTGACAATTCTTGCTAGTCACCCTCCTTTTGTAGCTTGTTCCATGTTTTGAGGCTGTACAGCACAGTATGAGGTGTAACCTGGTAGTGTTAGGGTGCTGTTGTGAGCCTTGACTCAGTTTTCTGTTACAGCACAGATATCAACATTCTCCATACTGGGTGAGTTTAGACTGCATGCATCTTGCTGTTTCGACTTATCCCTTATCTTATTCTTGTCCCTTCTGCTACCTATGGAGATAGGTTTGTGTTTTGAGCCTTACCTATTCAGGGCACACTGTGGGTAACAACAGCCTTTGCCAGTATCCATATGGCCTGCACTGATAGGTGCACGCCAGTCCTAGCAGGTGGAGCATCATGTCATGCTCAGCATGTCATCCCAGACTGGCACACATTGGATCCCCTTTGACTAACTGCGATACTTCAGTCAGTTATTGCACTTGACCATCTCATTGTCATATTGTGGCATGATGCTTGGTGAGGGTAGGATGTTAGTCAGGGTCCTCAGGTGTGCATATAGTACATGGTGTTACATTACTTAACACATGGCATTCATGCCTCAGGTGGTGCTGCAGGGCTGCCTCTGTTGGATGCGCATATTACACTTCCCTGTACATGTTTGTGAGCAGGTCATGTCATTGTAGGCATCCATGTTATTATTTGAGTGAGTCAGAGGGGGTATCATTCCCAGGGTTCCTACTGAGCCAGTGTATGTGCTATGCATTGCCTCTTTGCCAAGGCCAGGGCATACTGGGCACGCCTCCTTCTGCCTACTGGGGCAGGCTCAGGTTGTTCCTCCTCCAAGTCACGCTCTGCCTGTGATGGCCTTGGCAATGGTGGGAGGCTGTTTGGCCCGGCCCAATGCTGGTCCTACTGCAGCTGTTTTCGCAAGATCATATTATGTAGCATAGCACATACCATGACAATTTGGGTACATGTAGTTGGTGTGTTCTGCAAGGCTCCACCAGATGTGTCCAGACACCAGAACCGTGACTTGAGCAGCCCAAACACATGCTCTATTACATTACGTGTTTGTGCGTGTGCCTCATTATGGCGTTCCTGTTCAGGTGTGTGTGCGTTTCTGATGGGTGTCATCAGCCACGGCTCCAGTGCATAACCTGTATCCCCCACTAGGTGTCTGTGCGGGATGTCCCCATTGGCAAATGTCTGGTACAGCTGCGTCAAATGCCAGATGTGGGAATCATGGTAGCTCCCAGGAAAGCTAGCACACACATTAATTATTATGCCCTGGGCATCACACATGACCTGGCAGTTGATGGAGGGGAAGCCCTTCCGGTTGATGTATGCCCTACCCCGCTCACTGGCTGGTGCTTTGATGCGTATGTGCGTGCAGTCTATTGCACCCACTACCTCAGGGTATTCTGCTATTTGCTGGAAGAGACACATATTCCTGGCCAATACCTCATGGGCACTGGGGAAATATACATGATCACCGACATGTGCTGACATGGCATCCAGGAACTGGTGCAGTACCCTGGAGGCTGATGCCTGTGATATCCCCATCATATCACCAGTTGGTCTCTGGAAGGTACCTGTTGCTAGTATTCTTAGGCCAACACATACCTTGGTTTCCACTGGGATGGGTTCACCTCTGTTGGTTCTGTGTGTGAGGCGTGGCCTGCACAGCTCCACTATTTGCTGCAGGAGGTCTCTGTCCACTCTATAGCGCTCTACTATCTCCAGCTCATGTAACCCGTGGTAGGTGACCCGGGGCCTGTACACTCTTCTCTGTCTCTCTTCTCTGTCTCCTCACTGTGGGTTGTCTGGCACCATCTGCATTGTCACCACCTTCAGCAAGTCGCCTATGTCTCATTATGACAGCTATGGCAGCCCCTAACATTTCTGCTCTGAGTTCAGCTTTTTCAGTTTTCACTTTTAATAACTAACTCCTGTCTTGCAGTGTCTCTGGAGAGAAACATCCTGCACTGCTGTTTGCAGAGTTTTAAGTGCTGGGCTGGGCTACTATTCTGCCTGTATAATTGCCTGCTTCTAATTGTTTTCACCTGCTAGCTCTAGCAGTATTCCCTGCTAGCTTCCTACTAAATCTGTTGCTTCCTTTTTCCTCTCTGTTTCCTCAGGGAGGAGCCGTGTGCAAACCAGCAGAAACACGCTCACAGTGGCTTACATGCATGCACACATGCTTACACGGTTCAGAATCTGCTTATTTGAATTAAAACGCGTGCACACCCGTGCAAGCAGTGTTAAACATCTCCCAACACGCTCCCACATGCTCAGTCTGTCTTACATGCGCACACATTGTCTTACCCGTGCTTCATGGCGCACACATGTGCGCATGCACGCCCAGCAAGAAACTTTGGTGTAGGCAACAGTGTACACCTTCCATTTCTTGACTTTCTCATGCTTATGTAGTGGCACACCTCTTTCCATGATATCTGTCTGACATCTGTCATGTAACTCTGACCTCCAATGAACTGCATTTCTTTCTACCATTCCCCCCTGTGATGTCACCTATCTCCAACTCTGTTCCTCCCCCTTCTGTAACTCTTACACTACTCAGACTGTGCTCATTTGCTATGTGACAGTGGAATTCAGTATCCTAACACTCATTTGCATCAGATTGCCTACTAATGCTTAGTTACATCTCTTAGACTCAGCTTCCCCCGTTAGCAACCACTACACGGTGGCCATGTTGGTTTTGGTCTGCTGGTCCCTGCATTGACATTCCATGTATTGCATAAAACCCACATTTGTGGGTTTATAACCTTTGTTTTTATGTTTTATACAGCGCAGCCCGTTTGCGCGGGGCTGCGCTGGGTTTAAACACTGGCGATCGCCGAAAAAAAAAATTATATTTTTAATATATTTGCATCAGGTTACCTTGCCAATGGCCACATATTTGGCCATTGGCATGCTGCCTGACACATATGCACCCTTTATTTGGAGCTGACATGGCTCCATTATGGTTTTTGCAGAAACGTACTCAGTTGTCAACTGAGTACATTTCTGCAGCTAGAACGGCTCTTACATGGGCTGTTCTGGGTTTCTTGGATCGCTAATCATTCTCATTTGCATGCTATTCAGCTGCAAGTGAGGTGATTAGCTTATCCACGCCCACTCTGTGTAAGAGACATTTTAGCTTGTCTCTTACACAGACTTTGGGCTGTTCCTGGATCGCGAAGGCTGCACGGAGTCTTACACTACTCTTAGACTCTGTGCAAGCCTTCGTGAATCCTGCCCTATGTGTTGAGGTTGACATCTCTCACTCTCACAGCTCCAATGGCTTTGGGTTTTCTGGGGTGGAGCATGTCCATTACTCCTGTGTTGGACATGGCCTTGTACAACAGACATACAACACCTCTGTGTAGGCAGTATGTGACTGCATTCAGCTGGGGAGTCTACAGCCAGGCAGCATATGACATATATTTGAGACCCTTTATCCTCTTGGTGAGGTACCTTTGAGGTCTTTCTAACTGCTGCAGGTGTCAGGTAAGGTACATCCCAAATGAGGCATTGTACTAGATTATGGATCTGATAAGAGAACAGTATAGGGGCACAATGACCTCTGTTGACGTAGATGTGAATCCTTTCATGATACAGTGTCCAATATAGACAGTCTTCCTAGCCACGTTGGCAATGTGAGTGTCACATAACAGGTTACTGTCCACATATGTCCCTAGGTCCCTGATTACTCCTTCCATACATAATGGTTTACAACCTATGTGGTAATTTGTGAGTACCTTGTTTGGTATTTGGTGGGACATTCATACTGTCCAGTGTCTTCAGGGTGGCTGGGTGGGGTTCCTGTGTGTGAGAGTGTGGTCTGTAGCATGCTACAGACTGTACAGCAGTTTTGCCTCTGGTTAGTTGCACATGGGTGGTCTCCGGTGCTTCGTGCATTGTCATTTACCTGGACGTATGGGTGTCTGTGCTGAATATGGATACTCCTCCTCCTTTCATGTTTTGGTCCAGGTTTTGGGGCCATAACGCATGATATGAGGTATAACCTGGTAGTGCTGGTGTGCTGTCAGGAGGCTTGCTGCAGGTTTCTGTCACTGCACGGACATCAATGTTCTCCATACTGGGGAGGGCCTCAGGAGCATGCATATTGAGGTTTACACGTCTGGCATTGGTCAGCATTACCCTTCTGTTTCTTTCCACTTATGTTTTCTAGGGTGGTGGGTTAGTCTTTTCAACCTTGCCTACGAAAGGCTCTATGGAGGTGGCAAAAGCCTTATCCAATATCCAGACGCCCAGGGGTAACAGGTGCAAGCCATCCCTGGAACAGCAGCGTGGCTTGTCAAGCATGACATCCCAAGCAGAAAGACATTGGATCCCCTTGGAATGACACCAGTACTTGTGCCACTTGTTAAAGCTGATCATTCTGCGTTTGTACTGTGGCATCATTCTTGGTGAGGGTAGGATGCTGCAAACGGTCAGTGTCATACCGGCCTGGACTGCATAATTGGAGAGCTCATCTATGTCTCTCTTCACGTAGTCCAGGGAGGTACATCTCAGGTCATTCACGCCAGCATGGACAATGACTGCATCATATTTCTACTTGCTTTGGGGTGACCTGCGTACTTGTGTTATGTGGCGTCTTGTAGCAGCCTACAGGCAGCTTACTGTGCCCTTTCCCTTGTTCAGTCTGGTGAGCAGGACAGCAGTGTGTCTGTCTATGGAGTCACCTATTACAACTGTATCAGGCATGTTGTTTCTCCTTCTGGCCTGTGACTGTTTGGCACATCAGCTTTGTGTACTATGTGTTGCATGTGCTATGTTTGGAGGTTGTGGTTGCTTGGGTGTCTGCTTTGGAGGCCTCTGTTGGTGTGGTGTGTTTGTAATTAGGGCCTCTGGGAATTTTTTTTGTGTTTGTCTTTGGTTTGCAGTTGTGATAGGTCTATGTAGGACTGGGTTTGTGGTGTGTGTGGTTACCTTCTCCTCCTGACTAGTTTTGACAGTACTGAGTTGAGTGAGCTCAGCCTCCGGTTTGGATAAATGGTTACATCTATCACATATATTTGTATTTCTTGGGGGGAGTTCAGGGTTGTCTGTGTACTTGGGGCAGGTGTAACATTGCCTCAAGATTCACAGATTCAACTTGTAGCTGGCCTTAGTGAATTGTATGTGTGGACATATTTTATTGCCATACTACTGATCAGTGATTACTTCCTTTTTTATGTTTGCTGTATCATGTAGTAGCTTCCTCATTCTCTTGCATGGTTTGGTAATAGCTGGAGTCCACCATGCCAGATGCCTGCATGTATGGCATTGTGTCTTGGTTTTATTTGGGATTGCATAATCCAAGCATTCCTAGCAGTGTTCATGGAATGCCTGTATAACAGGTTCTGAGGTGTGGCCCATATTTTGCACCTGCACATGGCCTTTAATGGATTCCACATCAGTTTGGAGGAGTGCAACTTTTGCTTTACACATGTTTTTCACTGTGGTTTTCTGGCCAGGGACTGTGGTCAGGATGTGTATATCCAGTGTGATTACTCTATGGTCTGGTCTTACCAATGAGGGATACACTTCTTATCTTGCCATCCAGTACCCATGTTGCTGATTATCACATCCAGTATGCTTACCCCTCTTGTGGGAGTGGTACATTGTTCCTGGGCATTTTGGTTTATGGATTCTAGGAACTTTTGTCCTACTGTGTTGGAGCTAGTATAATTCTCCCAGTCTCTGTCTGGGTATTTTCAGTCACACAATATAATGTGGTTTGGAGGGCTTGATATATTCATGTATTCCAACATAGGCCAGGTGCAGTTCCTGGTGTTAGGACGGTAGTCTGTAGCAGGCTATAAACTGGGAGGCAGTTTTAGCCACTGTTACTTGACCATGGATAGTCCATGCTGCTTCTTGTTGTGGTACCAACATGGGGGTGTGGTTATCCTTGACAATTATTGCTAGTCACCCTCCTTTTGTAGCTTGTTCCATGTTTTGAGGCTGTACAGCACAGTATGAGGTGTAACCTGGTAGTGTTATGGTGCTGTTGTGAGCCTTGACCCAGTTTTCTATTACAGGACAGATATCAACATTCTCCATACTGGGGGAGTTTAGACTGCATGCATCTTGCTGTTTAGACTTCTGGCATTGGGTAGCATTACATCTAGGTTCTTATCCCTTGTGATACCTATGGAGGTGGGTATGTGTTTTGAGCCTTACCTATTCAGGGCATGCTGTGGGTAACAGCAGCCTTTGCCAGTATCCATATGGCCTACACTGATAGGTGCACGCCACCCCTAGCAGGTGGAGCATCATGTCATGCTCAGCATGTCATCCCAGGCTGGCACACATTGGATCCCCTTTGACTAACTGCAATACTTCAGCCAATTATTGCACTTGATCATCTCATCGTCATATTGTGGCATCATGCTTGGTGAGGTAGGATGTTAGTCAGGGTCATCAAGTGTGCATATACTACATGTTGTTACATTGCTTAACACATGGCATTCATGCCTCAGGTGGTGCTGCAGGGCTGCCTCTGTCGGATGCACATACTACACTCCCTGTACATGTTTGAGAGCAGGTTATGTCATTTTAGGCATCCCTGTTATTATATGAGTGAGTCAGAGAGGGGTATCATTCCCAGGGTTCCTACTGAGCCAGTGTATGTGCTATGCATTGCCTCTTTGCCAAGGCCAGGGCATGCCTCCTTCTGCCTACTGGGGCAGGCTCAGGTTGTTCCCCTTCCGAGTCATGCTCTGCCTGTGATGGCCTTGGCAATGGTCGGGGGCTGTTTGGCCTGGCCCTATGCTGGTCCTGCTGCAGCTGTTTTTGCAAGATCATATTATGTAGCATAGCGCATACCATGACAATTTGGGAACATGTAGTTGGTGAGTACTTCAAGGCTTCACCAGATGTGTCCAGACACCGGAACCATGACTTGAGCAGCCCAAACACACACTCTATTACATTACGTGTTTGTGCGTGTGCCTCATTATGGCATTCCTGTTCAGGTGTGTGTGTGTTTCTGATGGGTGTCATCAGCCACGGCTCCAGTGCATAACCTGCATCCCCCACTAGGTGTCCATGTGGGATATCCCCATTGGAAAATGTCTGGTACAGCTGCATCAAATGCCAGATATGGGAATCATGGTAGCTCCCAGGGCAACCAGCACACACATTCATTATTATGCCCTGGGCATCACACACGACCTGGCAGTTGATGGAGGGGAAGCCCTTGCGGTTAATGTAGGCCCTACCCCGCTCACCGGCTGGTGCTTTGATGCATATGTGCGTGCAGTCTATTGCACCCACTACCTCAGGGTATTCCGCTATTTGCTGGAAGAGACGCATATTGCTGGCCAATACCTCATGGGCATTAGGGAAATATACATGATCACCGACATGTGCTGACATGGCATCCAGGAACTGGTGCAGTACCCTGGAGGCTGATGCCTGTGATATCCCCATCATATCACCAGTTGGTCTCTGGAAGGTACCTGTTGCTAGTATTCTTATGCCAACACATACCTTGGTTTCCACTGGGATGGGTTCCCCTCTGTTGGTTCTGTGTTTGAGGCGTGGCCTGCACAGCTCGACAATTTGCTGCAGGAGGTCTCTGTCCACTTTATAGCGCTCTACTATCTCCAGCTCATGTAACCCATGGTAGGTGACCCTGGGCCTGTACACTTTTCTCCGTCTCCTCACTGTGGGTTGTCTGGCACCATCTGCATTGTCACCACCCTCAGCAAGTAGCCTATGTCTTCTTATGACAGCTATGGAAGCCCCTAGCATTTCTGCTCTGAGTTCAGCTTTTTCAGTTTTCACTTCTAATAGCTTACTCCTGTCTTGCAGTGTCTCTTGAGAGAAACATCGTGCACTGCTGTTTGCAGAGTTTTAAGTGCTTGGCTGAGCTACTATTCTGCCTGTGTAATTGCCTGCTTCTAATTGTTTTCACCTGCTAGCTCCAGCAGTATTCCCTGCTAGCTTCCTACTAATTCTGTTGCTTCCTTTTTCCTTTCTGTTTCCTCAGGGGGGAGCAACATGCATACCAGCAGAAATACGCTCACAGTGGCTTACACACACACACACATGCTTACACTGTTCAGAATCTGCTTATTCGGGTTAAAACACACGCACACCAGCGCAACCGGTGTTACAAGTCTGCCAACAGGCTCCCACATGCTCAGTCTGCCTTACTCGCGTGCACACTGCCCTACTCGTGCTTCATGGCGCGCACACGTGCGCATGCACACCCAGCAAGAAACTTTGTTGTAAGCAACAGTGTACACCTTCCATTTCTTGACTTTCCCATGCTTATGTTGTGGCACTCCTCTTTCCATGATATGTGTCTGACATCTGTCATGTAACACTGACCTCCAATGAACTGCATTTCTTTCTACCATTCCCCCCTGTGATGTCACCTATCTCCTATTCCTCCCCCTTGTGTATCTCTTACACTACTCAGAATGTGCTCATTTGCTATGTGACAGTGGAATTCAGTATCCTAACACTCATTTACATCAGATTGCCTACTAATGCTTAATTACATGTCTTAGACTCAGCTTCCCCCCTTAGCAACCACTAAACGGTGGCCATGTTGTTTTTGGTCTGCTGGTCCCTGTATTGTAAATCCATGTATTGCATAAAGCCCACATTTGTGGGTTTATAACCTTCATTTTTATGTTCTATACAGAGCAGCCCGTTTGCGCAGGGCTGCACTGCATTTAAACATCGGCGATCGCCGAAAAAAATATTTATTTTTCATATTTGCATCGGGGTACCTTGCCAATGGCCACATATTTGGCCATTGGCATGCTGCCTGACACATATGCACCCTTTATTTGGAGCTGACATGGCTCCATTGTGGTTTTTGCAGAAACGTACTCAGTTGTCAACTGAGTACATTTCTGCAGCTAAAACGGCTCTTACACGGGCTGCTTTGGGCTTCCTGGATCGCTAATCTACCTCATTTGCATGCCTTTGGGCTGCAAGTGAGGTGATTAGCATATCCACGCCCACTCCAAGTAAGAGACGTTTTAGCTGGTCTCTTACACAGAATTTAGGGCTGTTCCTGGATTGCGAAGGCTGCATGGAGTCTTACACTATTCTTAGACTCCGTGCAAGCCTTCGTGAATCCTGCCCATTATTTAAGAAAAGTATTTTTTTTCTTAAATAATGCCATTGTATATTAGCAATAACGAATCTGTGGTGTGCTATATTATTGATTACCCATGGTTGGCTTTATTTAATAACTTGGACTTCGTCCTCATGATTAAACCACACCAACCATGAGTAAGTCTTAATATACCACACCAACATTGTTGGTTATTGCTTAATTAGATTATACTTCTATGGAATAAAGGAAATTATTGCAATTTAAAAGATATTTATGCATTTAGTTGATGTTGAACCCAGAGCACTTGAAGAGCTGTATTAGGTGGTTTGTCAAATAGATAAAATATTTTGTAATTGGTGATTACAAATTCAAATAAATGGAAATGAGAGATGGAACCTGATTGGGCAAAAAAAAATAATATTGTAACTAAGAGGTAGGGTGTGAAATAGGTTCAGAAACAATCATATTTGGCTACCATAAGGTTTAGATTAGAATAGTATAGATGTGAGGGTGACAAGCAGTGCCATTAAAACTATGCATATGGCTGGAAGAAATTAATAAAACTATTTAGGTATTGGTAAATACAAGTTGTGAGGCATTAGGATTTTCAATCAAGAGAAATTTGCGGATGATACAGAATGCTGAAGACTATAGTTGCACTTATCCTGGAGATATATTAGAGCAGATCCATTGATTTGATAGGCTAAGTTTTAGTTGTGTTTTAAATGAGTTTACATTCTTCATAGGTTCATAGGTAAGTACTAGGCTATTGGCCCTGGGGCCTATATAAGCCTAGCCAAGAAGGTACCCTGGCTTTCGCCACCCAAGAAAATTATTTTCCTGTGCCACTGTCGAGCAGAGCCACAGAAGTTATCCCTGGGGTGAATTTCCTATTTCCCATCCAATCATTAAGATTTTTCTTGAAGAGTGCTATTGAGGAGCTTTGTTTGATATAGATAGATAGTTTGTTCCAGAGTATGGGAAGTCTCTAGGAAAGGAATCTATCCCTCCAGGATGTTCTGTTTATTGTGGTGACAAGGTTTAGGTCCCTAGAGCTACACACTCTAGGGACCTGAGCTACACACTCAGAGGGATTGGGATTTCTTTAAGTGGAGCATGTCCAACAGCTCTGGGTTTGACATAGCTTTGTGTGTTAGGCAGAGATCGCCTCTGAGTAGGCGATATGCGATGGAATAAAACTGGAGATTTTTGAGACGGTCTGCATAGGGCATCTGTTTGAGGCCAGTAATCCTCTTTGTGAGGTATTTCTGCGGTCTTTCCAGTTGTTGTAGATGTCTTGTGAGGTACATACCAAAAGGGGCATTGTAATCTATAATGGGTCTAATGAGTGATGAGTAGAGGGGAACAATGACCTCTTTTTTCCTGGATGAGAAACCTTTTGTGATGAGGTGTGCCATGTAGAAGGATTTTCTGACCACTGTGGTGATGTGATTATCAAAGGAGAGACTACTGTCCACCTGTGTCCCAAGATCTCTTATCACACTTTCTTTGTTAAGTTTACTGCCATCTATGTGGTAGTTCATGGGTACAGAATTTTTACCAAAGGTGATGACAATGCAATTTTTGGCACTGAGCTTGAGTCCATGTCTTTGACACCAGGCATCTGTCTCATTGAGGCCCTTTTGTAGGATGTCCACATCTTAGTTTGCAATCATCTGCAAACTTCATTAGCCAAAGACCTTCTGTGTTAGGCTGTACTTCAGAGAAGTAGATACCAAACAGGAGAGGACCCTCCATTTGTCACTGGTCTGAAGTCGGATTTGGAGTCTGCTACTTTCACAGTGTGGGTTCTGTCAGTGAACCAGTTGGCAACCCATCTTGTGACATAGAGATTTATACCTAGTTTAGTGAGTTTATCTATAATTCCAGAGTGGGGGATTGTGTCGAAAGGCTTGGCAAGATCTATATAGGCTGTGTGAACCACCTTACCCTTGTCTACGGCTTTGGTGACTGCTTCAAAGAAGTCTATCAGGTTTAGGAGACATGATCTGCCTTTTACAAACCCGAACTGGGTGACGTCGAGAGTTTGGAGATTACCAATATCTTTGTTTATAAGCTTGATGATGATTCATTCCATGGCCTTGCAGACCAGGCTCATCAGGCTAATGGGGTGGTAGTTCCCGGGGTCCGTGGTGGCTCCTCCTTTGTGGAGTGGGATAGCCGTCGCTGTGTGCCATTCAGAAGGCAAAAAGCCTGAGGTGAGACTATGATTGAACATGGTACTTAGGTGGGGTGCCAGTTCACTCTGTAGTTCATGTAGAATGCAGCCTGGGATGTTGTCATGTCCCATTGACGCTGTGCTCTTGGCTTTGGAGAGTGTTGTTTTTGCTTGTACAGTCGTGATTACAGGAACTTTGCATTCTTTCAGTATACAGATGGGCCCTTTAGGGGGTGAGAGGGGGGTAAAGTTAGCACTGTCTGCCAGGATATTAGCAATATCAGTTGGTTCTTTATATTTAGTGCCATTGTGCTGTAACTCAAAGCAGATCTGAGTGTTGCCATTGAGATTCTTGACATAGCTATAGAATGCTTTGTGGTTGTCTTTAGAATCAGTGGCAATTTTGTTTTCGTAACTAGCTTTGGAGGATTTTATGAGGGATCTCAGCTTCTTACTGAGGCTGACCAGGGTGTTCCTCCAATCATGAGATTTTTACTCTTTTTTGCAACAGTTTCTTTCTTCTGTGGTAGAGTTTGTTTATGGCAGAGGACCACCAGTTTGGCTTCATTTTTTTGGAGGATAGCATCTTAGTTCTGTTAGGGATAGCATGATCCATGCACTCATGTAAGTGCTTATAAAGTGCAATTGTGTAGGATTCAGCAGTCATACCTCTATTGTCCATCTGCATGGGTGTCGTGAAGTTTGCCACTTCTGTCTTAAGAAGTGTGAAGTTGTCTTTAGAGAAATTTTTTGTAGGTTCATAGGTTCATAGATTAGTACTAGGATAACTGCCCTTGCGAGCCATTTTAAGTCTAACCAATTATCCCTTGTGGGACTCAAACCCTGTACCTTGTGTTTGTAAGGCAAATACCTTAACCATTAGGCCACCCTCCCAACCCGGTAGTTTCCCTAATGGGGGGTGGGGATGGGATGTGGATGTCTAGGGTGATTAGCTTGTGGTCAGATCTGACCAATGAGGAATTGACATTTGGTGTGGAACGCTGGTCATCCATGTTGGTAATGACCAGGTCTAGGATATTGCTGCCCCTGGTGGGGGTGTGGATAAGTTGATCCAAGGCATTGGAAATTATGAATTGGAGAAAACGTTGAGCAAAAGAATTGGTACATGAGTAGTTTTCCCAGTTAATGGTGGGGTAGTTGAAATCACCCATTATTAGGGTGTTGGGTTGTACCCTAATATTTTCCAGTGTAACTAGAAATGAGGAGTGGGAATCCTGGGGTACAATTTGGATTGCGGTCTTGCCCAGAGTTAGTTGCACTTGGATAATCTCGGAAGCATTATGCTGTGCAACTAGCCTGGAGATGTGGGTATCCTTAATAAATATGGACACGCCTCCACCTTTAGTGTTTTGGTCCAGGTTAGGTGGCCGAAAGGTATTGTATGAATTATAGCCTGGTAATGCAGGGGTGCTCTCTCAAGCCTTGAGCCAGGTCTCTTACACTGCACAGATGTTGATGTTCTCCATTTTAAGAGTGCCTTGAGTGAGTGCATTTTGAGGTTTAGACTTCTAGAATTAAGTAGCATTACCCTCTGATTTTGCTTGCTTGTATGCGGTGGTGGTGCTGCGGTAGCGTTGTCACCTCACAGTAAGATGCTGTCCAGTTCGATTCTCAGCTAGAGCGTCTTCTGTGTGGAGACATTCGTGAATGGGCGTACCTTCATTGAAGGTTGTGCATCAGGGCTGGTAACTCAGCACGTAAAAATCAACTACCAATCATTAGTGGACTGGAGTTCCGCTGTGGCAACCCCTAACTGGGAAAAGCCGAAAGACACAACAACCCTCAGATTTTGCTTACTTGTACCTGTTACGGTGGTGAATTTGTCATTTGAACCTTGCCTAAGAAAGGCACTATAGGGGTGGCAAGAGCCTTAGCCAGTATCCAGAATCCCAAGGGCGACAAGTGCAGGCCATCTCTGACAAGCATTGAGGACTGTCGATCATGTCATCCCAGGCAGACAGATACTGGATCCCCTTAGAATGACACCAGAAGCTTAGCCAATTGTTGAAGTCAATCATTTTGTCCTTGTACTGTGGTATCATTCTTGGTGATGGCAGGATGCTACTCAGAGCTAGGGTCATACCTGCCTGGGCTACAGGATCAGAGAGCTCCTCTATGTCTCTTTTTATGTAGTCCAGGGAGGTACATCTCAGGTCATTCACACCAACATGGACAATGGCAGAGTTATATGTGTAATTGTTGTGGAATGACCTGAGTGCGTGCGTTATGTGGCATATCCTGGCACCTGACAGGCAGCTGACAGTAACGTTCTCCTTGTTTAGCCTGGTGAGTGGAACATCAGTGTGCCTGATTATAGAGTCATCTATGACTAGAGTGTTGGGTACGTTGTTATGCCTTATGGACTGTGGTTGAGTGGCAAACTGAGTTTGTTTCTGAATAGTTTTCAGTAGTAGTGTGATGTGGTTCCATAGTTTTGCTACGCTATTTGTATACAGAGAGATACCTACCATATTAGATCACTTGGTTATACTAATTAGTGATTTGTCTCTAGAGTGTACAATTTTATAGGGGAAGTAGTGTTATATTATGTTTTTAAGGCCTGCCAATTTTATGGCTTATAAAGCTGCATGTTGTGGCTAGCCGAGAAAGAGTTAGGTGATGTGGTAGTTCTAACCAATTATCTGAGGGCTAGACAGTGGTGTGTTATAGTTTACAGCAAATCTGGACAGTTGTGAAACTTGAAGATTAGAGAATAGTAGGGCAGTACTGAGGAGCGATGACTAAGAACTAGAGGATATACATCTTCTGACCACATCAATGAGGCAAGTGTTTGCTCCTTTTTAATTTCTCCAAATCTTTTGGGTTTTAATACCATAATGGGAATGGATCCCATTCCTAAGTCAAAGTATGATTAAAGTTCATGAAATTAGTATTGTTTCAATCTTTGATGTCAGCCAAAAGTGCTCTTCGCAGCACCTGCAATGTGCCCAGTAATGACTCCTTCTGCGATTCATACGGTGTTAAATGCATCTGTAACTCTAAATATGATTTTAGATTTGTTTTTATAAGACCTCTTGCTCCTACTACTACTGGAACTGTCTGGGTATCTTTTTTCCACATTGCTCTTGTTTCTTCCCGCAGATCCTGATATTTTATGACTTTGTGTCTCTCTGTATGCAAGACACTGTAGCCACTGGATGTGGCAGTTTCAATGGTCAATGCTACTCTTGTCTTCTTTTCTTGGACCACTATATCCAGTTTTCTAGCATCTATCTTTTGAACTTGTACCTCCCTGGACTACATGAAAATGATCCCATGTTATATAAACTTCATCATTTTTATGATGTTTTGTGGCTCATATTTCCAGTGTTTTTCAGCCACTTCAGTACCATAATGTTTGCACAATTCCCAGTGCAACAATCTTGCTACATTATTATGCCTTTCAGTATACAATCCTTGTGCCATTAGTATGTCACAACCAACAACAAGATGTGCAACTGTTTCCAATTTGGTTTCACAGAACCTACATTTGTCTGTTTCTCCCACATGTTCAATGGACTTTGTAAACCAACGTGTGCATAGCCCACTATCATGTGCCACCAATATTAACCTTTCATCTCTTGGTTTGAATTCACCTCTCCTTAACCATTCCTGCGTTCGTTCCTGATCAACATGAGGATTTTCCAGAAGTTTTCTATACTTGCAACTATATTTATGCTTTTTCTACATTTCTTGCCTTCTCATCTGGTCCTTCACCTTATATTCTTTCTTTTGTTTTTGACACATTCAATTGCTGCCTGATTTTTATCTACTTCTGGTTTGATATCCATTCCTGCTTGGCACCTGTTTTCTTCTGCTAAATTAAGCAGAGAAGTCATCTGAAATTTATTCTCCTCATGTTTCAAAACTTTCACTACATTTGGGTTTTGTGAGGTCAGCAGATATGTGCAGAGCCCCACAATTGCAGATCTATGCATGTAATCAGTTTCAAGGAGGCCTATTCCTTCTTTGGAACGGGGAATACGTAATCTTGGTATGCACTGATTTTTTATAAATCATCTGGTGAGCATGAAGCATCCTTCTTGTTTTCCTATCCAATCTATCCAACACATTTTGGGGCCAGTCAGTTACTCCAAAACTGCAAGTTAGGACAGGAAGAGCAAATTGGTCTATAGCTTGGATTTTGTTCCTAGATGTCAACACTGTTTTCAGGATTAATTTAAGTCTTCTAAAGTATTTCTTAATAAGTTTTATTTGCATTTGTTCATGTTTTATTGTTGATCCTTAATCAGTTGCCAAGTATTTATACACTCCCTTTTGCTCAAGTTCTTTTATATCACATTCTTGTCCCAAACTTTTTTCCTGGTGCTGCAGTTTTCTTGCAGTGTTTACTCTGTATAGTGTATCAAGTTTATAGGGAGATTTTTTTTTTGACCATGTGAGATACATGGTGGTCAAATTTCAACTGGTTATCTATGATGACAGCCAGTAATTTTGTGTGTTTTATTTCTTCTGCCATGGTGTTGTTGACAGAGATGATAGTGAATACTGGTGTTTCATAAGAAATATGTTTTAAGGTAAAGAATAGTTGATATGGTTTAGAAGTATTTGTGAGTTTTTTAGAGATGTTTTAATTGATAAAACGGATTGCTGTATAAGATTTGGGAGTTTAGAGAGAGTTTTGGCAGAGCGATTAGGGTTGGCTTATCAATATAATGAACCAGGGCAGGACTGTTTGAAGAAGTGTGAAGGTTGTTGATGAATATGTCAAAAAGTATGGGGCCTGGCATGGCCAAGGATGAACACAGGATAGCAGCAGATTTCTTCAGCTCCACCAATTTCATTACATTGACAGGAATTAATTACTTAAAAAATTAATTCTTGAAGTAATTTTCTTTCTAAATATGTTTGTTTTATATAGTTCTTGAACTATATCTAAAAAAGAAAGGAAATCTTAATAATATTCCTGTCAGAAATTACTTTGGAAATTTTCCTGTCAGTTTATCAGTCTGAAATGAGTTCCAGTAAGACAAATTCTCAAGACTCCAGCATCAAGAAAGAACTTCAGTCTCTGATAATTATAGTCCAGCAACTTACTGCTAAGATGGATAAAATGGATACTAAAATAGACACTTTCATAGAAAAAACTACAAAACAAATAGACTTGTTACATATGGACCTGCAACAACAGAAGATCCAGATGACAGGCATAGAAGAAGCTGTGAATGACATGGAAAATAAAATACAAGAAGAGGAAATCAACACTGAGTTTCTGCTGAAACAAAATACACATTTACAAACAAAGCTGGATGACCTGGAAAATAGATCTAGGCGCAATAACATTAGGATTTTTGGACTGCCAGAAAATATTGAAGGTAACAATATTACTTCTTTTTTAACAACATGGCTCCCTAAAACTTTAGATTTACCAGAAGCATTCTCTTTTGGTATCGAAAGTGCACATAGATCTATAGCTAATACCAACTCTAACAAAAACTATCCTAGATCAGTTATAGTTAGATTTCTATCATCTTTTGATAAAGAGATGGTTCTTAAATCTGCTTGGGCTAAAGCTCCTGTTAAGTTTAATGAGACAACTGTGCGTTTTGACAATGACTATTCTTCCATGGTAATTGCTAAAAGAAAAGTTTTTCTGCCACTAATAAGGGAGCTTAAAAAAGCACAGTTTAAAACATACCTTCTGTTTCCTGCCAAGCTTAAAATCTTCCTTCCTGATGGTCCTAAGGTCTTGATGATTTAGACTCTGCTTTACTGTTTGTCAAAGAAAAAGGATTTTGGATAAAATAGAAGAAATGGAATGGGCTAGTTCTTCATTAAAGAGATTGGCAACTGAAGCTTCCTGGAAGACTTCAGAGAAGAAGAAGAGACTAAAAACAAATGATTTGTTATATGTTTTTTCTCTCTCATCATTTTAGTTCATTATTAATCTTTTGAATATAGTTCCTGCATTTCCAGAAAGCCACAAATATTTTGGAAAAGATTTAATCAAAGTTATTCTCTATGTGCAAAGAAATGTTTTGTTTCGTAACCAGTCAAAATGCCTGAGGATTTAATGGCAGGCTGTGACTCGATTTGTTTTCTTTCTGAAAAAAGTAAGGTTAGTAATTTGATACATTTTTTATCTTTATCTTTTTTTCCTTCTTCTTTTATTATTTTCTTTGTTTAAACAATGACATTCTATTTAGATTATGTAGTGGGTAAAGGGTGGAGGAGGGCAGGGAGAGAACAGTAATGAAAATATCATTAATAGAATAATAACATATTTATTTCTTGTAAAAGTTTATAAGTTCTTCAAATGCTATTTCTAATTATACTTCCTTGATTATACTGCTTATGCTTGTTTGTACATAATCTGTCATGCTTTAACTAATAATAATCAGAACTAAATAAGAGTAAATAATATGTTTTATTTTTAACTCTATTAATATAAACAGTAAGTAACATTCCATTGTATATACTTCTTACAGCTTTCTCTTACATTTTTTTATTTCTGCCTCACTCCCTTTTATTTTCTACTCTCTTTTTCTTTTCTTTATTAATATATAGAAATGCTTTTGACTGTGTGGGCACAGTGAATAATAGGATTTGTATGAAAATTGAGTTGGGAGAAGAATGTTGAGTTTTATTGCTTGTTGGTAATTTTGAGTTTAATTTCACTTGCATAGAGGCTGTGATGATCTGTGGAATACATTGTGGAGGTTTTGTCATGTTTAGATGCATTTACATTGCTAAATGAAAGTTTGTCACTAGTTTTTAATAAGTTTCCCGCCAAAATGTTAAGAGAGACAATCTGGGATGTGGGCTGTCTTATGCACAATGTCCTTGAGTTACCTCAGAATCTTCAAATCACAGAATTCTCACAGAGAAACTGAAAGCAGTTAGTATAAACATTGACAAGGTTATCACACTGACACACCACAGATTCAGGAAAAATACTCTGTTCATAAAATATGTCAGTTATAATGAGTTTAAATGATGTAGTTTCTTGTAGTAAGTAAATGTCTTATTTTAGAAGGCATAAAAATGAAACATTTATTTAAATGTTTTGAAAATCTACTTAACAGCAGCATAATAATCTGTGTTAAAAATTTGTGTTCCAAACATATACTTTACTATAACTCATTTAATTCATCTGATTGACAAACATAAATAATCTTATAACTCTATTCTGGAAGAAATGTCATGTGATATATTTTAAAGCAGTAGGTTAGCATGATTGTAAAATCTGGTTACCAATATGTGTTTGCTGTGCATTGTTTTGTATAAAGCAGACAGATTTATTCTGGGGACAGCAAGTGGGATGGTGCTCTGCAGGGACACAACTCAGTGAGATCAGATATATATATATATGTGTGTGTGTGTGTGTGTGTGTGTGTGTGTGTGTGTGTGTGTGTGTGTGTGTGTGTGTGTGTGTGTGTGTGTGAGTGTGATGGCTTTTTTCTGAGAGTCTGCATGGCTATCCAATATGATTTGTAATGATTTCTATGAATACAATGTTTTACTCTATTGACAAAATGAATGTTTGCCACAAGTTTTAATAAGTTTCCGCCAAAATGTTAAGGGAGACAATCTGGGATGTGGGCTGTCTCATGCACAGTGTCCATGAGTTTCCTCAGAAGCTTCACTCACAGAATTTTCACAGAGAAACTGAAAGCAGTTAGTATAAACATTGACAAGGTTATCACACTGACACACCACAGATTCAGGAAAAATACTCTATTCATAAAATGTGTCAGTTATGATGAGTTTAGATGATGTAGTTTCTTGTAGCAAGTAAATATCTTATTTTAGAAGGCATAGAAAATGAAACATTTATTTAAATGTTTTGAAAATCTACTTAACAGTAGCATAATAATCTGTGTTAAAACTTGTGTCCCAAACATATACTTTACTATAACTCATTTAATTCATCTGATTGACAAGCATAAATAATCTTATAACTCTATTCTGGAAGAAATGTCATGTGATATATTTTAAAGCAGTAGGTTAGCATGATTGTAAAATCTGGTTGCTAGTGTGTGTTTGCTGTGCATTATTTTGTGTGAAGCGGACAGATTTGTTCTGGGACGGCAAGTGGGATGGTGCTCTGCAGGGGCACGGCACGGTGAGATCAGATATATGTGTATATATGTGTGTGTGTGTGTGTGTGTGTGTGTGTGTGTGTGTGTGTGTGTGTGTGTGTGTGTGTGTGTGTGTGTGTGTGTATATGTGTGTGTGTATATGTATGTGTGTGTGTCTGTGTTTATGTGTGTGATGGCTTTTTTTTTTTTTTTAGGTAATAACGCAGGTGTTTCTGAGAATCTGCATAACTATGCAATATGATTTATTATAATTTTTATAAATACGATATTTTACTCTATTGACAATAATGAGTTTAAGTAAATGCTCATATACAAACAATTCAAGATTTTTTTGGAAGCTGTTGATAGAATTCACATGACAGAAAATAGATGCATCTTAATGCATGTAATGTCTGAATCATATTAGCCAAAGTTTTTGATTTAAATGAATGTTAGAACATAATTTTCTCTCCTCTTGATTTCTAACATTAAGATTATTTGAATGCTATTAGAATACAAGTGTTATATATTACATAGATCTATATAATAGTATGAACAGTTTAAAAAAAAAAAAAAAAAAAAAAAAGTTTATTTTAGTTTATATGATGCTGTTTTACCAAATGTGTAGTTTTGTCTTGATAGATAATTGAATTGAAAACTGTTAACCTCAGTTAAATATAACTAGTATTAAATTGATAAGGTGGTAGCTGAGGTACTGCTGCTTAGGGTAGGGGTTAACTTGAGTAGTAAATACTGCTCTAAGTTGGAGTTTTCAACTCCAGGCGGGATGCAAGGTTTAATCCTTACATTATTTTCACTTGTTCATTGTTATATGTATATCGTTTTGACATCCACAATATATTTTGTACACTCATTGTCACTACAAACAAAATTGAATCCTATACAAAATCCCATAAGAGATTTAATAAATACAGCTATGTTTAAAGGTACACCTAAAAGAGGAGATGTAACATTATTTATCTTGTTATTTGTTATTTCGATCATAAGATTCTTGAGTTTTAAAAATGCCAAATGACATCTTTAAAAGGAATTTCTTTAAACATTAATGGATTGAATAATCCGTGTAAAAGGGCAAGCCTAATAAGATACATTAATCTACACAAGGCCAATCTAGTCTTCCTGCAAGAAACCCATCTCTTGAAAAAAGATATTGATAAACTAGCCACTAATAAGTATACAGTATTGGTTAGTTCAGAGCACACTCAGAAAAAAGAGGAGTGGCTATTTTATGGAATAAAAGTATGCCCATTCCTAAAACCATTAAGTCTTATCAGGATGACAAAGGAATGTTTTGTATGGTTACAATACAAATTAATGGGAAGACTTACACTTTAATTAATGTATATTGGATACCTGGAATTGGTATTAATACAGTGAAACATCATATTGATAAGATCATATCATTCTCTGTAGGGGATATTATTTTAGCTGGTGATTTTAATTGTATACTACATGAAAGTGATACTACCACTATAAAGAAAAGAAGAATTACATCTAATGCAAAACATTTAAATGATTTTGCTAATTCTTATCATTTGAATGATATTAATAATCAGATAGAGTCAAAATCATTACCATACACCTTTTTTTCTAACAGATACAAAACTTATTCAAAAATAGATAGGGTCTTTATTTCTAACCAGATGGTAACAGATTTAATTAATTCCAAAATCATTTCATGTCCTATATCTGATCATAACTCAATTGTTTTCGAATGCATGATAAAAAATACTCATAATGTTCAGATCAAAAGGATACCAGCATACTTAACTCAGCTAAAAGACTATAAAGAATATATACTTTCAGAAGTACATTTTCTAGACATAAATAATACTCCTGAAGTCTCCATTGTCTATGTTTGGGATGCCTTAAAATCATATCTATATGGACAAAGTATCAGATGGTATAATAACAAAAGGAAATCTTGGGATAAGGAATTGTTAGATATTCAAAGTAAACTAGACTCTTATAAACATAATAATAAAGAAAATATTATGGACAAGAAAGTTATTGAAGAAATAAACAAACTAAATGAGAAATACAAAGAAATTTTAACTCATAAAGTTAAAATAACTTTAGAGAAATACAAGTTTTGTCTTATTCAATAAGCCCCAAATACTTACATAGACTTAAAAATAAAACAAAAGATTGAATAAACAAAACCATATCAAAGAAATCTTTTCTCTAAGGAAAAGAAGAATGTTTCTAGTATACCAGAAATACTGGATGAATTTAGAAATCACTTTCACAAGATTAACCATAACAACATTAACATGGAACCTAAAGATAAAATAAAGGAGTTTATAACCACAAACATGAATAAAAAGCTTAATAAACAACAGATTAAACTATTGGACAAGAGTATTTCATATACAGAAGTTATTACACAAATAAATAAGCTTAAATCAAACAAAGCACCGGGTAATGATGGTATTATACCAGAGATATATAAAATCCTTTCTAAAACTACATATTCATTAATACATAAGGTTTTTATTCTGGCCCAAACTGAGTTAATAACCCACCCATCTTGGCAATATACATTTATTTCACCAATTTTAAAACCTAATAAAGATCCAACTAGATGTTCTTCATATCGACCCATCTCATTACTTAATGTTGATTATAAAATGTTTATGAGTATTTTTGCTGATAGATTGAAGACAATTATCCCCGGCGTTATAGACATAGATCAGACGGGCTTCATTGTAAATAGAAATACTTTTGATAATATAAGAAGAACTTTAACATTAATTGATTTTGCAAATAGGAAAAAGAAAGATTTAACACTTATTAGTCTTGATATAGGTTCAGCATTTGATTCAGTAAGTTGGGACTATCTGTTTACCTTACTGAAATGCACAAATTTCTCTGATGCATTTGTAAATTTAATTGAGCATTTATACAAAGGAACGCTGGCTTATATTAAGGTAGGAACATATGTTTCACAAAAATACCCATTCTTAAAGGTACAAAGCAAGGATGTCCACTTTCTCCACTATTATTCACTTTAGTAATGGAGCCTTGGGCTAATTTGATTAGAAACAGTACTGACATAGAGGGTTTTGAAATAGAAGAAAATACAACATCAAAAATTCAACTTTTGCAGATGATGTTCTAATTACATCAGCAGGATCTAATTCTTCTATGCAGTCTTTATTTGATAAAATGATGAATTTTAAAAGTATTTCTGGTTTAATATTCAATGAAGAAAAAACTAAAATACTACCTATATATACACGAAAAAATACTCTCATTAGTGATTTTACTAAATATGTACCCAACTCAGGTCAGATAACTTTATTTAGGTATAATACTATCTAAAGATATTAAATCTATTATATATAATAACTATAATACCTGTTTTCTTAATATACAAAATCTTTTTAATACCTGGAATAATATGTTTTTACTATGGAGGAGAGACTTACAATTATTAAAATGATAATATTCCCCAAGATTTTATACTTAATACAATCAATAATACTTTCACCTACAAAAATAACTATCAAGAAACTGAATACACTAATGTTAAATTTCTTATGGGCACCTAATAGACCTAGGATTGCATTAAAGAAACATACTAATAGCTGGTCTCAAGGGGGTATTTCTTTTCCAGACTTTAATTTATATATTATCTCTTCTATTGTAAAAGTTATTACTTTATTAATAGATCGGTCATATGTCGCAAAATGGAAAGATTATTGGGAGCTAATTAGTATGCACTTCATGAAAATCTCCTTAACACATAAAAATATGATTATAAATAACTCCATGTTGTGGTTGCTAAAGGAATTTTGTACTTCACCTATTACACCTAAACATATGGTCTGTTACCCATTAAATATTATTATTAGTTATCGTAACTTTATATTCATGCACCCTAAGTATAGGGAATGGAATTTTATTGTATTCCCTATAATTTATACTCAGAGTATGCTTATGTCATCTACTTCTGAAGGAGCTCATTTAGCTATAGATAATAATCTAAAGTACTGGTATCAGCTGATATCTGATAATAAAGTTAAAAATCTAGATTTCTTAAAACAAGAATTTGATCTAAGAGAAACTTGCTGGTTAGAGGTTCAGATCTTTAGACAACATCTCATTGATAGAATAGATCTAATGTCTATAACAGTTAAAGAATCTATTCCAAAACTGATTGATTACTTGATAATAAATTTACAGCATAAAGTTTCTGATAAAGGTAAACTTTCATATATACATAAAATTATCAGACAAGAAACTTTTTACAATGTAGATTCATACTGGAATTATTTCACCTCTATTAATGGGGACCCACCAACTCAACAAGATAAACAATATATATTGGAATCTGCTTATAGAACTACATCTTCCATTGTCTGGAGAGTTTATACATGGAAATTTTTACATAGATCTTTTTATACACCTTTGATGATGAATAAAATTAATAATAAAGATAATCTATGTAAGAGATGTAATGTAGAAATTAATGCTGACTGGGCTCATATGTTTTATGACTGTATGAAGTTGAAAGAATACTGGAAGTCAATTAATGAATTTTTGCAGGCTCTTTTTACAGATAATTTCATTATTTCTAAGTCTCTTATATTATTCAACAGACCTGTACCTCAATGTGTTAAAAAGATTAAGCTTCCCTTGTTATGGTCTATCCTAGCAGTGGCTAGGAAAATAATAACTAGAAATTGGATTTCAGATACACCTCCTTCGTTCAATGAATTTAAAAATGTTATGAATATAATGTGTCATATGGAAATAAGCACAATTAGAATGAGAACAACTAGAAAAACATCACATTTTATTGTATGGGATAATTTACAAAATTTGTTAAAAAAATTCTAATTTCAATAGCACAGTATTTTAGTTTAATTAATTGATCTGATTGTAGTGGATGTCTTTGTAAATACTTTAGTTGTTTTGTTGAATATTATAATAATACCTATTTTAATTATTTGTATAAAATTGTTATGATATTTCTCTTATATGTTAAAACAATAAACTTGTTTTGAAAAAGAAAAAGTATGGGGCCTAAAACAGATCCTTGTGGAAACCAACAGTTACTGGCAAGAAGGTGCAGAAATTATTTTTTCTATTTCACTGTTTGTGCTCTGTTTGAGAGGTAGCTTTAGAACCACTGCAGTGAAGAGATGATGAGCCCTAAAAATGAAAGGTTATGTAAGAGTTTCTGATGGGAGACGGTATCAAAAGCTTTTGATAAGACTAGAGCGATGGAGAAAACTAGGCTTCTGGCATTTCATTGGGTTTTGACAGTATTAACAAAATTCAGCAAAGCACTACTTGTGCAGTGATGAGGATGGAAGTTGTGTTGGGTTGAATACAGAAGCTGGCAATGTATTAAACTGCTGAGAAGTTGTGTATGAATACATTTTTTTCAAATGGTGCTGATAGTGGAGATAAAATGGTCTATAGTCTGAAGATCTGTAGTAATTCCACCCTTGTACAGTGGAATAATGGATTTTTTTTGCCATAATGAGTGGACTTTATTTTCATATATGGATCACTTTATCAGAATTTAGAGTGGATAAGCAATTGCCTGCTTTCTTAAGATATTCACCAGGTAGACTGTTGGGGCATTTGTAGTAGGCTTCCATTTTTTTAAGTATTTTTTGATGATTAGAAGGACAAATGTTGAAATAGGTTATTTAATTGATTAAGGACATCATGTTATTTGTCACCTGGTTGGTTGATGGCAGTACTGTCTGCATAAAGTGGGTATTGAATTGTTTGGCTATGGTATGATTTTGTTTTTGTTTTGGCTGTGTAGCTTGTAATGTATTTAACAGGTTATTGATTTAGGCCCAGAGCAGTTCTGATTATTAGTCTTTGTGGGTTTTTATTGAGTAATATCTGTTATCTTTGGTGATAAGTATATCAAAGGAATGCTGTTTATTTCAATGCATAGATGAATGAAATTACATGCATAGATCACATACTTACTAAAGACCCCAGGCTCAACATAGGTAAAGCTTATACAACTAGAATAAACACAATATAAATACAACACACTAGCAGGGACTTAACACTCACCTGCCCTGTGAAAGAAGATGGTGACCAAGTGGATGTGGAGACCCAAAGTGAGAGTGGACGTGTGAAACGGCCCATTATTCTGCTTGATCATCAAGCCCAGGCTGCCTTGTCACTCACCCTCAGGCTCTTTACTAATTAGAACAATGAGTTTTAGGTGGTTCTTATCAATTAATATGGAGTCACAAAGTAAAATGGATTTTGTTTCAATTACTGAATGCAGATACCAAGAAGCTATAGGTACGAAGTAACAAGTTTACACAGCGTAATCTAAAAGTCAAGTGAAAAGGCATCAATCAGTTAAGAAAGTGGTACTTAAAGTGTAAATGTACTCATCTGTGGGGATGTCAAAGCTGCTATCCAGTACAGAACAGAATATTTTCTAACTAGTTTATGTTAATATACAGCAAGGCTCTTCATATTAAACTGGCATAAATTGCACAATGACAATAATCTCAGATGGCTACTGTTTACAGATGCAGATTTTGCACAAGCCCAGTTCATAGAGGTGTGACTTGTGCTGAGCTCCTGCTATGTAAGTGACAAAAGATCAATGTAATGTTCACAGGCCCTGAAAGAAAAAAAAAGAGCAGAAAAAAACATTACAATACTGAATATTATTGTGACGCCCCACCACTGGCAACAGTAATCAAGGAGCCTTAATCCTCACCACTGGCACCAGTGGGGGGTGTACATTTGCATGATGACAAGTTACACACACAATATTTCCAATTGCAGCTCTGCATCAAGTGTGATTTCCCTGAAGAGCACACAGAGACCACAGTCAGTCCAGGGCTGGTTTCTTCCTCTTTCTTCAGATCCCCAGTAAGACTCCCCAATGGCTCAGCTATAGAGTTGAGATCTCAGTTGAGTGATCAAGCCAAGACCTCTAGCACCCTCTCAGTCCAACCAGTGCTTTGTGCCCCTGCCCAAATAGCTGTTACACACACTCTTTGAGGTTTGATTTATATACACACATACAACTGGGAAAGGCTGGCACAGGCTTACTAGCTATGCCTCCCTCTGCCCAGACTATAAAGTAGTTTCCCCTGCCACCAATCACTCACTATCAGCTACTTTAAGGCCCTTAACAAAGGGTGTCCAATCTTACTGTGTAATGCTACTGTTAATACAAATGGTAGTTTGACCAACATCAAGGCTATTAGGAGTGTCCACAGTGTCACCAAATAAATATGCAAGTACTCTCAGTAAAACACATTACAAAGTAGAATACATTACCAAAGTCTTTTCACTGTTCTACATAGTCTTAGAACAAACAGAATTGCAATGCCCCATGACACATACCTGCCTTGTGAAGGAAGATGGTGATGAGTGGATGTGGAAACCTAAATGAGTGGGAGATTTAGGACTTCATCCTATTAGAGTAAATCATAATGGGCGGGGGGTGTGAAACTGCCCACTGTTTAACTTGCTCATCAAGCCTATAGGCTGCTTTGTAACTCACCTCATGCGCTTTATTACAGACATCAATTAGTTTATAGCTGGTGTTCAGCAATTAGCATGAAGAAACAACGTAAAACAGGGTTTGTTTCATTTACTGAATACAGTCATCAAGAAGCTAGGGGTGCAAAGTAACAAGCTTACACAGTGATATCTAATTGTCAAATGGCAAGACAGTTGAGAAATTAGGCAAGTGGTTCTTAGAATGTAAAAACTACTCCTTTGGGCGAGGGTGTCACTGCCAATTGCTAGTACAGAGCAGGGACTTTTCTGACTAGTTTAAGTTAAAAACTACATAATTTGGGGGTTGCCATAATGGTTAAGGTATTTACCTCACACATACAAAGTACATGGTTTGAATGTCACCGTTAGGAAAATTGGCTAGGTTCAAAGTGGCCTGTAAGGGCAGCTAATCCAATACTTACCTATGAATCTATCAGTACCACTGACTCACTCAGCTGTGTATGAAACATTTGAGTGAGCTAATTTTTCCTCATGTATAGCATTCCTTAGGTTATAAATCTCAAATTACATATTATAACCGGACTTAACATGTTTATTCAACCTTTTATATGCTGGAATCTCTGATCTGCTGATGTAATTAATGAATGTCATAGCCCTGCTTTCTAAAGCGTTTAGTTTGTCCTATCGTGTAATATTGTAGGCTCCAATACAGCGCCCTACATATGACCAACACGTCTTCTGACAATAGCAGCTGATACTAAGTGGAAATGAAGTGCTGTCAATTCTGAAAGTATATTACACGTAGCATGATGTTTTGTATTTCTGTTATCGTGGTTCCCCACGTCATTCGTCTGATATTTGAGCGCTCTAGCTTTACTGATATAAGCTGTCCATTCTGAACATTCCTCACACACAGTGCTTCATTCTGTTGTCCCTGGTTTCACTACTCCTGTGTATTTTATTATGTATATTATAATATGTATTGTATTATGTCTCACCAGCTTTACTAACATGGATTGCCCATTCTGAAAGTTAATCAGTTAACTTATTATTCCTTCTATCTGCTGTACAATGTTTTCTGCCCTACTTGTCTGACAATGTAGTTCCCCAACTTACTGATCTAGATATGGATACTTCTGTTAATATTTCTTGTGATGCACTTAAACTGATGATATATCAGTATTCCCCATATATAACTTTAATGTGATGTGACAGATGCACGTTTTTATGTTTCTTACCAAATTTGGCTGCACTATCTGCCTCATGTCATGTCTGGGACCACCAGCCCTGCCCCCCATCCTCTCAGCTTGCTGATTTTTACCACTATCATTTACAGAAAACCCACAGTATAAGTTTTTGAACTCTGCTGGGTGATCTTTTGGTATCACTTCATGTAGGCTTTTGGGTATTCCTTATGGTCACAGGTTGCTTTTCCTTCCTGCTATCAGTTTCTACTGGTATGGTGAATGTGCATAGTGACTGACTCCTATAGACATGGGGGGGGGGGGCATTTTAATGCTATTTCCTTTAAGTATCCATGGAGTGTAGCTTGTAACCATTTGCTAAATGCATACTAGTCTGCTACTCATTTTGTTTTTATTACCTTTTTTCTCCTCAGGCAGTATATTTTAGATCTTAACACAGTGTCCCGTTATCACAGCTAAGATCCTTGTTGATAACTGCAGCTAATTTTCGGACAGAAATGGGGGCTTGCATGTAGAGTTGCAGTGATAGTAATTGTGTTCCACCTATGTCAGCAGTGTTTCCTTTAACTGAACTACAATCTGTTTTAACACAGAACATTGCTTAGGAAACACAAAATATATCTCCTTTTTTAATCTAGATGATTTGTATACTCCCTTTTCTTGAAATAACATGCACAGCTTATGGGATTTACATTATTCTGTTATTGCACATTTTTGTACAATAAAAAAAAAGTATGGACTTTGCATTAGCTGTAAAGAGGGGCTGGATGGCTGTTCTTGCTTTTTGGAATAACATGCTAGATGTTTATGACTTTGATGTAATTGCTCCACTTGCTTAGTTTCTTTAACTGTAGTCATGAACTGCAGATGATTATTGTACATTGTGTTGTGCATAGGTATCGCCAAACTGTATTATTATTATTATTATTATTATTATTATTATTATTCCTTGGATATACTTCTATGCCTTGTCTTTTTACATTATTTCTCTGTACCATCTACATTTTGATATTGTACTTTATTGTGTTTATAATGCCTGTTATGACTATGCTTCTTGTTAATATAAACTGTTCCAATATTGTGTAATTGTTATACCAACTGCCTTTGTGGAGCTTTTCTCCCCGGGCCTCCATTGAAAATGGGTTCTTCTTGACCCAGTGGACTTTCCCGGTAACCAAATGCCAATGATAAATAAATAAATAAAATACATTATCATTATTATTATTGATGCAGGCTAAGTTTGCTGAAGGCTGATTACACAATGCATTATTCTGTAATTTTTTTCCCCAGGGAGCCTCGGACCCATTTCTCTGGTATTGCAATTCTTCAGCTTTATTGACACATGGAAAGATAGTCTTGTTATTATCTCCTGTGTGGCTCTTAGACTGATGGTAAATCAGTATTCTATACATAACACTTTATATTTGATGTAACATATGTAATTTGGTATGTTCCATTTTGTGTTTAGCAATGGTTAGTTGCCCTGGGTCTTGGGTGTGCCAATCTTCTACCAGCTCCCTCAATTCCCAGGCTTCCAATTATTAAACACTGCACCCTTATTTTCAGATGGCATGTAGGATGTGTAGATAGACTCTGTATGGATCCCTTTTGGTGCCTCTTCCTGCATAAGGCTGCTGGATATCCTGTAGAATTCATGGCTCATTTTCTGCCATACCTGCTTTAAACTCCATGCTGCGGGGTTCTTTCAAAACTGGGTGATTCATTCCTAGTAACGTGAGGTGAAGCCTTCTTTACCCTCCTAATCTGCCTCTTCTATAGCAACATTTATATCATTTCAATTGCCACTCACATTTAAATATTTATTTCATCCCTTTAATAATACATATACCCTCATTACATTGTAGTCTCCCACTAGATTTTCAGTAATACTACCTTACTATTGTATTATGCAAAACACTAGAAAAAGTCAACATTAACTGGGTAAATATAATTGGGACAATATGGAACACATTATTCAGACTAAACAACTGACACTGCACTGACTAACATTCCACCCACACCTTCAACCATTAATATAAAAACTGAGTCCGCTATGAATAACCAAGTTTAATTTAATCACCTCACAAATATTTTAATCCAAAACACATAAGACACTGAGAGTCACTAGTCAAGCAAACAATGCTCCCAAAATGACAAAACTTTTTTTTTAAACTTTTTTTTTTTTTTTGCAGTTCAGCAAGCCCCCCTCGCACTGCCCAGCATGGATGGAAGACCCCACTCACCTTCAAACTAAATTATATATATATGTTAACACAAAGATCACACAAACACAGACAAGGGGTGGGGGGAAAGCAACACTCACTTTTTCACTCCTCCCTTGTGTCTTTCTGCTATGACAGGGTTTCTCATAAAAACCTCTATTGAAGACTGACCATAATCAACAGACCATTAAAATCCAGCTACAGCTATCCAATTTCTGCCGGTTACCAGATCTAGGGATATTCAGTCTATAATATCAGCTCAGACTTGATAATATTACTGCACTTCATAATCCAGTGTTACTAAATTTCTGGCTGAGAGCCTCATTGTAATTTCAGAAAGGGGAACAATGTATTATTGTATTAATCATCACTGACAGGCCTCATTGCACTACAAAATAAGTAATTCCCCTTTGTCACAAGGATGCTGAAACTTAAAAACTAACAACTGGCTCTCCCAAGACTCAAATATCTTGTCAACCTAATAGAAGAAGTAGACATATTTGAACTTTCCTACATCTACAGATAAGAAGGAATAAGGTCTCCTAAGCAAGAGCAAAACTGCAAACTCTTAAGAAATGTCTAGCGGTTACTAAGAAAACAAAGGGCACATCTGCTTCTAGGCTCCTTCATTTATAAAATCATTAAAGATTAAATATTTAACAATTTTGCTCTTTGCATTATATTATTAGACTGTACAAATATAACTACGAATGCTCAGACCCCATCATTACATGCACCACAAGACGTACAAATATCAGTGAGTACCATTTCACCAGCCTTGCCCCTAAACTACAGTAAGCCTAATTAAGATCTAGTAAAGAGATCATCTCTTACTCCTTCTATAGTAAAGGCCTTAAAAAGCACCTCCTGAACAATGCCATCTGTAAATCTATAAAAAGAAGGCTACCCTAAAGCTTCCGCCCAATAACACAACCAAACACTCTATATTGTCACCCCGTGTGAAAAATGCAAACAATATTAGGCAATTTGGCTGAGGCTTGTTATTTAAACAGACTTGAAAACTATTAAGTCTAAGACTTTTATCACTTTCACTGTCTCCGCAGGATACATGTTCTATAACAACTTCCAGTCATAGACCCTCAAGCACAACCTCCCAACAACTAATTCACTCAACTCTCTTAGAACAACATTGAACAACTTTGCATATTAATAACAACCAGTCCTTACCAATGTGACTAGAAAAAAATGCCAGAAGACAAAGTGGTAGCCCTAGTACAAAAAGCTGCAAAAAGTTAAAGGTAGCACTGCTACATACTGCGCAGTTAAATACCTTTTTGTGGCTGCTTTGTGGACTGGGGGAAGAGCAGGTAGGTGTATGATGCAGCCACAGTAAAGCACGAACAGCAGTTGTGCTTATCTGTCATGTATATCCCTCAAAGGGGCTATAGGTGATCTGTCATATACTTGCAGAATGGCCCTGGGGTCCTTAAATCTACAGCCTTCATCATCTACAGTGACTAAAGCATGTCATTTACATCCTGATCTATAGCAGCAGTCAAACAGAAGACATCAGAGAAACACACAGTTGTATGTTATACACTTGTGGAATGAAAGAATAAGAGACAAAAAGGAATCCTCAGGAAACCACCCTTTCGAACTAAACTCCTTTTCCAAAGCTATAGTTGGCAGTGTAATAGACTGCAAGCAGAAATGTCTCAGAATACATGGCCACATCCAATTTCATCTTTGCCATCTGCTACACAGTGATGCTCAGCAAATGTGCGCAACAGTGGTGGAAAAGGATAACATAAGTAGTTTATGATAGTGGTTGTACATAATACTTGGAGGTGTGAATTATAGCATCCTAGCCTGTTGCTGTAGGATGAACAGTAGCAATGTTTGTCAGTTGTCCTTGCATATCTACATTGTACTATGTGATATGCCATGCACAGCTCTAGCAAGTACGAGAAACAATTTGGAAGCCATGACTGAGAATAAGTGAGTCGTGTTTATCTATGTTTTGAACAATTTAAAGGGTGGAAATGGTAGCATATAATAGTGAACAAAAGGAGAAGCAAACAGAAGGCAGAGCATAAGCAAACAACTAAGGAAAGAGCTTGATGGAAGTGGGGAAGATGGGGTAAACATTTTTATGTGGGATATGTGCCCATTTTACATGCATAAAGGTAAGTTGAGGAAGGAAGTAAAAAGGTGTATGGAGGGTTATATTACATAGCAGGGGAAACCAGACTAGACTGACTGGAGATGTGGTGACACAATGTGGGAGGGGAACACAATGCTGAAGAAGGCATCAGACAAACAGAGGGAAGACAATGGTGAGGAGAGCCTGTACCTACAAAAAGGTGGCCGCTGATACACAAGCAAGAGGAACACCAAAGTGGGTGATAGGATGGGATTCCACAGCTGTAGGCCCTACCAGATGCAACTGAGTGGGAGACTATTCACATTCTGTGTACCATAATAATCACTGGGACCTGTCTCAGTTGGCAAAGACAACTTTAGTCATGGATGTGACTCGATTTGCAGCATGAGGTTCTCCATCTGACTGATTCGATCATCTAACTACCTGTTATTTCCCACATAATGTCTGCCAGCTGCAGATGGGTGACAAAGGTGGGTATAACAGTCCCAGCACATAGTGCATGGCTCCCTATAGTGGGTAAAGCAGGTAGAGCAGGAGGGATGGAGGTGAGTGTGGCAGGTTGGGACCCATCTGTTAAGAGAGCATCTTATGGTATTGCTGGCATTATTGCTGCTGCCACCTAATGGAGACTTACAGTCCTTGATGCTGCTATGTGCAGTAGTAAAATAAATTAGTGAAACAAATTAAATATATCTACTAGAAAGGATAGCAACAAAGAAATTAGGGTGAAGAGAGAGGTACAAATACAATAAAATTAAGATGAAATGTATTTTTAATATAAGTCACAAATAACATACTTGAATTCTAAACACACTTCTCATTTTAACAAGTCTTTTGGCATAGAAAAGTGAGAGAGGGACCTGAAATCACATCCATAATCACCTACATTCTAAAAGGCAATGGAATAAGGTGATGAGCTACTTGAACAGGTTCAAGACACAGTTATGGAATGTCTTACACAAATATACATATAAAACAGATGCTGCTTAATGTGCATTCCCCCCAAGCCAAGAAAACAAATATATTGACAAAGAAATACAAATGTCCACCCACAAAAAAAAAAAAAATTGCTCATACGTATTTCTCACACTAATGTTGCAGTTACTCTAATGAGACACTTCAAATTAAAAATGATCAGAAAACACATGACAGGAGAGAACTGAACCCACAGACATCATCACAATGTGTGAGACCAATCTTAACATCTTTAGCCACTTGTTCAAGTATATAGCAGGGTACACACACACATGTACACACATACATCCACACACCCACACATGCACATTTACAACATTCAACATTCATACTGCTACCTTTGAACTATGTAAGCTAGCACAGAAAATGGCAGGTTTGTATAAAAGCTATACTAATGAAACTGCATCTAGACTATAATGTACATTCTGAAGTAAGTGTACTCACCTGGTCACATTGTAAAGCACTATAATCTCCTCCTGTGCAGTTACCTGTTCTCTGCAATCTCTTATAGGTTCATAGGTTCTTACTACGCTATTGATTTGTGAGGATCTTAAACAGGCTAGTCTTTCACATAGGGAAACTAGGCCGCTGTTCATGGCATCTATAAGTGCTCTTTCAGTATCTATTTCTTTTTTAGAGAAATAAAATATGTCATTCCTTTCCTCTAAAAATAAATAAACCAAAACACATCTGAGGTGTGACAGGTGCCCCCAGGGGAAGGTGCTCCACTTGACAATTCATTTCAAGTTATGCCACATTAGACTTGAATGTTTCATGGTCAGAGAGCAGAGACCTCACAATGTTCAGAGGTAGGCGGCACAAATCCACACAGGGGATATGAAGGCAAGGTAAAAGAAAGGACAATTAGGATTTTCTCTGCATTTTTTGAATATGAGAGCTATGAATCTCTAATGCCTGGTTTTACTGATTGACTGTAAGTAGTTTGCCGGAACATAGACTATATTACAAGAGACAGAGTTCAAACATATGAGAGAAAATCAAGGACATTCTGCAGAATTCCTGACAGATGAAGGGAATAGTACAAGACAGAAGTGGTGAGATGAGTGTTATTTTGCTATTTTTACAATGATACTGACAGTAATCAACCAAATATTTTTGGCAATATTTCTGGCTTTGTGATTTGCATGGAGCAACCAAAACTATTTTACTTAGCAGAGAGAGAAGTGAGCAAACGCTTACGGAAAACCCAAGAAATGCTGCAGATATGTTTTCAAAAAATGGTGTTTTCCTCCTTGGCTACTGCTGTTAAAGTTCTTGTTAAGACGCTTCTCCTTGTTTCTTCTTTAAAAGAACTTTTATTAAAATGATTTAAAACAAAAAACAAAATAAAAGCTACAACCTAACCATTAGAAAGTTAGCGTTGTAACGCAAAAAAGAGAGATGAGTGCTTTCGGTTTATCAACCTTCTTCAGATCTGCTTAACATTTGCAGCTACTTCTATTTATATTCATGCTGCTTACTTAGAGTCATCCCCCACAACCAATGGGAGTCTCTATGCTAATTCTTGATGTACTTGTAATCCAATCCGATGTTCTGGTTCTTGTTTCTTGGAAGCCAATTACATTCTTCTATGCAAATAAGTTTTAATAAATCTACCAATATTTATTCATTCCTTTCTCTCACCTAATTTGCTATTCTTTTTCTTTTGCTCCTATGGCTTGTGTGTATTCTGTTGCAAGATGCAGGCTCCACCTTTTTATGTCATGTTCTTATTTGCCTTTTTGTAAAAACTAATCACTCTTCCTGAATAGCATTTTTCATGTATTTCGCCTCTATATCGGAGGCGTCTGTCTGCCTATAACAGAGCTGCAACCTCTTCTCTTTCATGGGTTGTCTTTGTTAGGTAAACCATATGTACAGTGGCTTTCTCCTTTGTTTTTAAACATAGGATCAAACACTTTCTTGTAAATGCTCTTACTTCCATGTCATCAGGTCTCTTTCAAACTGATAGCGCTTACTTAACTACATAAATGCACTTGCTAACTCACATCATAAATTATAAACTTTTTTTATTTTGTATCTTGCTTCTTAATATCGAGTCTCTTTCTAAGAGCGCTTGCTTATATTCGAAGATGTACTGCTGATTCCTGTTATTCTATCCAAATTTTACTTTGTACAAAGCTCTTTACTCAGTCTTATTAAGAAGCTATCCTAATTGTTTTTTAATGTTATGTAATCCATTGGTTGGCAAATTACACTTCTTCTCCTTTTTCTCCCATACTAATTCCAGATGCTCTACTAATTCAATACCTTTTCTTCATTTGCTGACAAATTTCCACTAACAAATGTCTTTGATCTCCGTAAACATACTTTCTCCTTTCTAATTGATAAAAATAATGGATGAACAACACTTTTTCTATTCCTTTAGCGCTCTAAATTTCAATATTTTCCAGACTTCTACATGCACAATGAACTTGATTTCAATTTATTTATAGTTTGGGGTTCACTCTCCTTCCATCATAATGTTCAAACCAGGGCTAGAACCCTGAACCCTTTGTTTAAGAGTCTAATGCTCTACTGACTGAGCTATGTTGATGGATGCATAGCTCACCTCCCTCTTAGTTTTCTTTTCTTTCTAGACAAGCTTGAGGCGGACTATAACATATAGGCCAAAAGAATATGATAAGCAGACTTCACTCTTTTATTCCTGTGATGCCCTTGGTTGCAATGTTTTCCAAACTTCTTCTTGCACAGTAAACTTAGATTCAACTGTTTTCATTTATGGTTAGAGATTTCTTCACTTTTCACCAGGGTGCCCAGACTAGTGATCGAGCCCTGGACCCTCTAGATAAGGATCTGATGCTCAACCGACTGAGTTACATTGGCAGATGTATAATTTATTTCCCTCGTAGTTTCCTCTCTTTTAAAACAGGTTTAAGTGGTACTATAGCATTTAGTCTGGGGAATTGGTTGGATCGTAAATTAATTATCCATTGCAACTCAATATTTTTTGTTCTATTTACTATATCACCTCCTCTTTCCATAGACTTAATTTGTGCCATAACCATCAATCTAAAGTTATGCTCTGGATTTTCTTTAATATGTACATAAAGAGCATTAGTCTCTGTTTTATTATGAATGTCCTGTATATGTCTTAATACTCGTTCTTTAAATTTTCTGTTAGTCTTACCTATATAGAATGCTTTACATACCATGCAACTTGCTACATAGATCACATTCTCACTGTTACAAGTTGCTCTTTCTTGAAAGATGTAAACCTTATTTGTCATTGGATGCTGAAACCTATCTGTGCTCATAATGTACTGACATGCTTTGCATTTTCCACATTTGAATGTTCCTGTTGGCATAGATAAATTCTTTGCCTCTTGCCTATCTATGTCACATAGGAGCCTCTTTAAGTTCTTCTTATTTTTATAAGTATAACTAGGATGTTCTCCTGCTATGTCTTTTATCTTCTGGTCCATTGTTAGTATAGGCCAGTATTTCTTAATAGTTTCTCTTATAATAACATTATCTGTACTGTACGTCAAAAAACATCTTACTATTTCCTTTCTTCTATTCGACTCCTTTTCTTTGTTCTCTTTATCAATTTTAGCTGAATAGTATGGTCTCCCTTTCTTCCTTCGGATATCTTTAAGCTTGTCTTCATCCATTTTTTCTTCCTTATATCCTCTCGCTGTAAAGTTGTTCATTAATCCTTGTATTTCTTCTCGAAATATATTATCATTGGTACACAATCTGGAGACCTTTTGCACCTGGTTGTCCTTAATATTTTTAAATATATGGCCTGGATGCATGCTAGATCTATGTAAAAGATGTTTTTCCAAGTTATTTGTCTGTACAGGGCTGTTTCCAATCCTTTGACCTCATCAATAATAATATCAACATCCAGAAATTCTATTTTCTTCCGTGACATTTTGATTTCAAACTTTAAGAAATCCGTTGTTGTTACAAATTGAATGAATTGCTGCAACGAACTTTCATGCCCTCTCCATATAAGAAGAATGTCATCAACAAAACGTCCATAGAATTGTATATGTTGTTGCCAGATATTATTTTCATCTTTGCTCCACTGGCATTCCCATTGGGCTAAAACTATATTTGCATAACTATTGGCACATGGAGTGCCCATGGCTACTCCCCATTTCTGCCAATAGACTTCATGCTCATATAGAAATACATTGTTTTGTAATATAATTTCTAGTAGCCCACATATCCTTTCCACATCCTTATTCGGTTGGTTAGCTAGTATAAAGTTTCTGACTGCTTCTATACCATATCCATTGGGTATGCTAGTAAATAAGCTATTCACATCCATTGTTGCCAATACCATATGCCTATAGTTGTCACACTTGTGAGCTTCAGCATACAATTTCTCTAATAATTGCGCTGTATCTTTTAAAACTGTAGGTGCTTTCTCTAATAGATTTTTCAGCTCATCTTCTATGTAAATGGAAAGAGGCTCCGTGATCCACCCTCTTCCTGAAACAATAGGTCTTAATGGCAGATCATTTAAATTCTTGTGTACCTTCGGTATACCTTTTATTTCTGGTATAAGTGGATGTAAGGTTTCTTTTTTTTTCAAAAATAATTTTTATTTTTATAATAAAACCATGCATACATATGATGATACAAGCCATGAAAAAGTACACAGATATTACACACATGATGTCTTGCAATAATGTTAGAAAGGAAAGGGAACAAAAGGGCATGTTTAAAATGAACATAAGAGAAAAGTACAATAACTTGCAGTATGCATAGTGCACAAACTAACAACAATAAACCCATACTAAACAATATTTACAGTGCTACCCGTATTAAACAAAGAAAAAAAACAACAGTGTCACTACTTATACAACTAAAAGTTAGCAGCCCTACTTATATCTTGCAGTAGGAGAGAGGAACACCTCTAACAAAGTATAACCATATCTTAGTCACATAGGATTACTTCAAACAGGCTTTTCCAAAGTTTACTGAAGTAGGCTCTCTTCTTAGGTCCATTTATGATGAATTTCTGAGCCGAAATATATTTAATGGCCATATCTTTAAATCCCCGCCAGCATAATTTGGTGCGATCTAACCAATTATAAGTGATGTACAGTTTTATGAGAAAACAGAGCGTTATTAGGATATGGAGATGAAATTTAGGCAGGCCATGAGGGGGTATGTTTAGAATAGCCGTTTCCCATGAGAGAGTGGAGTTATAGTAACCCATTTTTTTGAGACGCACTTTGAGAGAACACCAAAGTTTATGGGAGTTATTGCAGTGCCACATAATATGTAGCAGGTCAGCTCTCACACCAGGACAACATGTACATAAAGGAGAGCTATTAGAGTTAAATTTGTTGATTCTTACTGGGGTATAGTAAGCATTGTTATTCAACATCAGTTGAGTGTATAAAAGTTTCTTGAAGGGGGATAGTTCTATGGAGTGGATGTAAGGTTTCAAAAAACGCATACAAGTCTTCATCTATTATTCTACACATTAATTTTTCATACAGATCTTCTTTGACTTTCTTTACCAATCTTTCTATTTGTTTGATACCTATCTTAATATATGTAGTTGTATTTCTAAGAAGCTCCTTCATCTTATTGTCATATTGTTCCTTTTTCATGATAACCAGTGCACCTCCTTTGTCAGCTGGTTTTATCACTATTTATTTGTTAAATTGCAGTTCTTTCAATGCCATGTGCTCTCTCTAGTTCAAATTGTGGAATTGTTTTCCTTTTCCTTCATCTTTGTGTTGTGCTATTTCAGTCTCACAAAGATGATGAATGTTTCCACCTGAGGATGATTTATAGGCACAAACGTACTTGGCCTCTTATAGATTTGTTTGAAATCATCTGAAACCATACTGTGTGTATTTTTGGTGCCATATATGTATTTTAACGTTACATTTCTTCCAAATGTTTTTAAATCTATTACCACCTCACTAAGTTGGGACCTAATGGAGGGTATAAAGGTCAAGCCTCTTTGCAGAAGTTGGTTTTGTTCCTCACTCAGTACATAGTCTGAAATATTTATTACCAATGACTCTGTATCCTCTTTTCTACCTCTTGTTTGCCTCTCCTCTAGGTTCCCTTTTTCTTTTTCCTTTCCCTGCTTAGGGATCTTGGGGCTCTGTCGTTCTGTTGATGTATAAGAAAAGGGAGTTGTTGAAAAATTGGTGCATATTTTTCTCCCTTTTTACGTACTGCTCCTAGCTTACTATTTTCTGTATTATTTTCTTTATTAACTATCTCTAATGTTCTTAATCCCTCCTTCTCTGTTGTAAATACAACTTCTAATTCTTCCATGTCTTCAGTGACTATACTGCCATTCGTTACTACTCCATCCACTTTATTATCACTCCTCTGTCTTGGTGGGGCATGGATTTCTGCTTGCACATGTTGTTTTCTAGATGTTGCTTCCGATAAGTACATTTTTCTTATATTTTCTTTTGTATCACTAGTTTTAGGTTGACCTTGATTCCTTGCTGTTCTTGGCCATTCAAAGAGCTGGCCCACCTTAAAGTCATCAAAATCTCTTCTTAGTTTGTTAATTTTTATCATTTTTAACTTACTGTCTTAAATGTCCAATTTGTCTTGGAGGTTTTCCAACCTCATAAGATTTTCTTCAGAGAGATCTAGTTGTTCCATCTCACTCTGATTTATATGTATAAGTTCCAGATTGTGTACCAATGATAATATATTTTGAGAAGAAATACAAGGATTAATGAACAACTTTACAGCGAGAGGATATAAGGAAGAAAAAATGGATGAAGACAAGCTTAAAGATATCCGAAGGAAGAAAGGGAGACCATACTATTCAGCTAAAATTGATAAAGAGAACAAAGAAAAGGAGTCGAACAGAAGAAAGGAAATAGTAAGATGTCCTTTGACATTCAGTACAGATAATGTTATTATAAGAGAAACTATTAAGAAATACTGGCCTATACTAACAATGGACAAGAAGATAAAAGACATAGTAGGAGAACATCCTAGTTATACTTATAAAAAGAAGAAGAACTTAAAGAGGCTCCTATGTGACATAGATAGGCAAGAGGCAAAGAATGTATCTATGCCAACAGGAACATTCAAATGTGGAAAATGCAAAGCATGTCAGTACATTATGTGCACAGATAGGTTTCAGCATCCAATGACAAATAAGGTTTACATCTTTCAAGAAAGAGCAACTTGTAACAGTGAGAATGTGATCTATGTAGCAAGTTGCATGTTATGTAAAGCATTCTATATAGGTAAGGCTAACAGAAAATTTAAAGAACGAGTATTAAGACATATACGGGACATTCATAATAAAATAGAGACTAATGCTCTTTATGTACATATTAAAGAAAATCCAGAGCATAACTTTAGATTTATGGTTATGGCACAGATTAAGCCTATGGAAAGAGAAGGTGATATAGTAAATAGAACAGAAAATATTGAGTTGCAATGGATAATTAATTTACGATCCAACGAATTCCCCGGAGTAAATGCTATAGTCCCGCTTAAACCTGTTTTAAAAGAGAGGAAACTACGAGGGAAATGAATTATACATCTGCCAATGTAGCTCAGTCGGCTGAGCATCAGACCCTTATCCAGAGGGTCCAGGGCTCGATCCCTAGTCTGGGCACCATGGTGAAAGAAGAAGAAATCTCTAACCATAAATGAAAACAGTTGAATCTAAGTTTACTGTGCAAGAAGAAGTTTGGAAAACATTGCAACCAAGAGCATCAAAGGAATAAAAGAGTGTAGTCTGCTTATCATATTCTTTTGGCCTATATGTTTCTCTTATAATAACATTATCTGTACTGTACGTCAAAGGACATCTTACTATTTCCTTTCTTCTGTTCGACTCCTTTTCTTTGTTCTCTTTATCAATTTCAGCTGAATAGTATGGTCTCCCTTTCTTCCTTCGGATATCTCTAAGCTTGTCTTCATCCATTTTTTTCTTCCTTATATCCTCTCGCTGTAAAGTTGTTCATTAATCCTTTTATTTCTTCTCAAAATATATTATCATAGGTACACAATCTGGAACTTATACAAATAAAGCAGAGTGAGATGGAACAACTAGATCTCTCTGAAGAAAATCTTATGAGGTTGCAGAACCTCCAAGACAAATTGGACATTTATGACAGTAAGTTAAAAATGATAAAAATTAACAAACTAAGAAGAGATTTTGATTACTTTAAGGTGGGCCAGCTCTTTGAATGGCCAAGAACAGCAAGGAATCAAGGTCAACCTAAAACTAGTGATACAAAAGAAAATATAAGAAAAATGTTCTTATCGGAAGCAACATCTAGAAAACAACATGTGCAAGCAGAAATCCATGCCACACCAAGACAGAGGAGTGATAATAAAGAGGAAGGAGTAGTAACGAATGGCAGTATAGTCACTGAGGACATGGAAGAATTAGAAGTTGTATTTACAACAGAGAAGGAGGGATTAAGAACATTAGAGATAGTTAATAAAGAAAATAATACAGAAAATAGTAAGCTAGGAGCAGTACGTAAAAAGGGAGAAAAATATGCACCACTTTTTCAACAACTCCCTTTTCTTATACATCAACAGAACAACAGAGCCCCAAGATCCCTAAGCAGGGAAAGGAAAAAGAAAAAGGGAACCTAGAGGAGAGGCAAAAAAGAGGTAGAAAAGAGGATACTGAGTCATTGGTAATAAATATTTCAAACTATGTACTGAGTGAGGAATAAAACCAACTTCTGCAAAGAGGCTTGACCTTTATACCCTCCATTAGGTCCCAACTTAGTGAGGTGGTAATAGATTTAAAAACATTTGGAAGAAATGTAATGTTAAAATACATATTTGGCACCAAAAATACACAAAGTATGGGTTCAGATGATTTAAAACAAATCTATAAGAGGCCAAGTACGTTTGTGCCTATAAATCATCCTCAGGTGGAAACATTCATCAAACTTTGTGAGAATGAAATAGCACAACACAAAGATGAAGGAAAAGGAAAACAATTCCACAATTTGAACTATAGAGAGCACATGGCATTGAAAGTATTGCAACTTAACAAAGAAATAGTGATAAAACCAGCTGACAAAGGAGGTCCATTGGTCATCATGAAAAAGGAACAATATGACAACAAGATGAAGGAGCTTCTTAGAGATACAACTACATATACTGAGATAGGTATCAAACAAACAGAAAGATTGGTAAAGGAAGTCAAAGAAGATCTGTATGAAAAATTAATGTGTAGAATAATCGATGAAGACTTGTATGCGTTTTTTGAAACCTTACATCCACTTATACCAGAAATAAAAGGTATACCGAAGGTACACAAGAATTTAAATGATCCGCCATTAAGACCTATAGTTTCAGGAAGAGGGTGGATCACAGAGCCTCTTTCCATTTACATAGAAGATGAGCTGAAAAATCTGTTAGAAAAAGGACCTACAGTGTTAAAAGATACAGCGCAATCATTAGAGAAATTGTATGCTGAAGCTCACAAGTGTGACAACTATAGGCATATGGTATTGGCAACAATGGATGTGAATAGCTTATTTACTAGCATACCCAATGGATATGGTATAGAAGCAGTCAGAAACTTTATACTAGCTAACCAACCGAATAAGGATGTGGAAAGGATATGTGGGCTACTAGAAATTATATTACAAAACAATGTATTTCTATATGAGCATGAAGTCTATTGGCAGAAATGGGGAGTAGCCATGGGCACTCCATGTGCCAATAGTTATGCAAATATAGTTTTAGCCAAATGGGAATGCCAGTGGAGCAAAGATGAAAATAATATCTGGCAACAACATATACAATTCTATGGATGTTTTGTTGATGACATTCTTCTTATATGGAGAGGGCATGAAAGTTTGTTGCAGCAATTCATTCAATTTCTAACAACAACAACGGATTTCTTAAAGTTTGAAATCAAAATGTCACGGAAAAAAATAGAATTTCTGGATGTTAATATTATTATTGATGAGGTCAAAGGATTGGAAACAGCCCTGTATAGAAAAATAACTTGGAAAAACCATCTTTTACATAGATCTAGCATGCATCCAGGCCATATATTTAAAAATATTAAGGACAACCAGGTGCAAAGGGTCTCCAGATTGTGTACCAATGATAATATATTTTGAGAAGAAATACAAGGATTAATGAAAAATTTTACAGCGAGAGGATATAAGGAAGAAAAAATGGATGAAGACAAGCTTAGAGATATCCGAAGGAAGAAAGGGAGACCATACTATTCAGCTAAAATTGATAAAGAGAACAAAGAAAAGGAGTCGAACAGAAGAAAGGAAATAGTAAGATGTCCTTTGACGTACAGTACAGATAATGTTATTATAAGAGAAACTATTAAGAAATACTGGCTTATACTAACAATGGACCAGAAGATAAAATACATAGTAGGAGAAGATCCTAGTTATACTTATAAAAATAAGAAAAACTTAAAGAGACTCCTATGTGACATAGATAGGCAAGAGGCAAAGAATGTATCTATGCCAACAGGAACATTCAAATGTGGAAAATGCAAAGCATGTCAGTACATTATGAGTACAGATAGGTTTCAGCATCCAATGACAAATAAGGTTTACATCTTTCAAGAAAGAGCAACTTGTAACAGTGAGAATGTGATCTATGTAGCAAGTTGCATGGTATGTAAAGCATTCTATATAGGTAAGACTAACAGAAAATTTAAAGAACAAGTATTAAGACATATACGGGACATTCATAATAAAATAGAGACTAATGCTCTTTATGTACATATTAAATAATATCCAAAGCATAACTTTAGATATATGGTTATGGCACAGATTAAGCCTATGGAAAGAGTAGGTGATATAGTAAATAGAACAGAAAATATTGATTTGCAATGAATAATTAATTTACGATCCAACCAATTCCCCCGACTAAATGCTATAGTCCCACTTAAAACTGTTTTAAAAGAGAGGAAACTATGAGGGAAATGAATTATACATCTGCCAATGTAGCTCAGTCTGTTGAGCATCAGACCCTTATCCAGAGAGTCCAGGGCTCGATCCCTAGTCTGGGCACCATGGTGAAAGGAGAAGCAATCTCTAACCATAAATGAAAACAGTTGAATCTAAGTTTACTGTGCAAGAAGAAGTTTGGAAAACATTGAAACCAAGAGCATCGCAGGAATAAAAGAGTGTAGTCTGCTTATCATATTCTTTTGGCCTATATGTTATAGTCCTCCTCAAGCTTATCTAGAAAGAAAAGAAAACTAAGAGGGAGTTGAGCTATGCATCCATCATCATAGCTCAGTCGGTAGAGCATTAGACTCTTAAACAAAGGGTTCAGGGTTCTATCCCTGGTTTGAACATTATGATGGAAGGAAAGTAAACCCCAGACTATAAATAAATTGAAATCAAGTTCATTGTGCATGTAGAAGTCTGGAAAATATTGAAATTTAGAGCGCTAAAGGAATAGTAAAAGTGTTGTTCATCCATTATTTACATCAATTAGAAAGGAGAAATGATGTTTACGGAGATCAAAGTAATTTGTTAGCGGAAATTTGTCAGCAAATGAAGAAAATGCATTGAATTAGTAGAGAGTCTGCAATTAGTATGGGAGAAAAAGGAGAAGAAGTATAATTTGCCAACCAATGGATTACATAACATTAAAAAACAATTAGGATTGCTTCTTAATAAGATTGAGTAAAGAGCTTTGTGCAAAGTAAAATTCGGATAGAATAACAGGAATCAGCAGTACATCTTCGAATATAAGCAAGCGCTCTTAGTCAGAAAGAGACTTGATATTAAGAAGCAAGATACAAAATAAAAAAAGTTTATAATTTATGATGTGAGTTAGTAAGCGCATTTATGCAGTTAAGTAAGCGCTATCAGTTTGAAAGAGACCTGATGACATAGAAGTAAGAGCATTTACAAGAAAGTGTTTGATCCTATGTTTAAAAACAAAGGAGAACACCACTGTACTTATGGTTTACCTAACAAAGACAACCCGTGAAAGAGAAGAGGTTGCAGCTCTGTTATAGGCAGACAGATGCCGCCAATATAGAGGTGAAATACATGAAAAAATGCTATTCAGGAAGAGTGATTAGTTTTTACAAAAGGCAAATAAGAACATGACATGAAAAGGTGGAGCCTGCATCTTGCAACAGGATACACACAAGCCATAGGAGCAAAAGAAAAAGAATAGCAAATTAGGTGAGAGAATGGAATGAATAAACATTGGTAGATTTATTAAAACTTATTTGCATGGAAGAATGTAATTGGCTTCCAAGAAACAAGAACCAGAACATCGGATTGGATTACAAGTACATCAAGAATTAGCATAGAAACTCCCATTGGTTGTGGGGGATGACTCTAAGTGAGCAGCATGAATATAAATGAAGTAGCTGCAAATGTTAAGCAGATCTGAAGAAGGTTGATAAACCGAAAGCGCTCATCTCTCTTTTTTGCATTACAATGCTAACTTTCAAATGGTTAGGTTGTAGCTTTTATTTTGTTTTTTGTTTTAAATCATTTTAATAAAAGTTCTTTTAAAGAAGAAAAAAGTAGAAGCATCTTAACAAGAATTTTAACAGCAGTAGCCAAGGAGAAAAGCACCATTTTTTGAAAACAAAACTATTTTACTTTGTGGCAACTTGTTTGTGTGGAGGTGAAATAACATTACATAGCTATCAGACATTGGACCAACTCCTAGGTGGGGATGGAGTTAGTTGGATGAAAGTAACTGACCCCTTATTCTTTATTCAGATTAAACTGTTGATATCTGGCTTTCAGGACAAGCATGGATTTGTGAGAAGACAAACTATTTAATTGGATACCTGACATGCACAAAGTGTATGTAATTGCTGGGGCTGTCTATGGAAAAAAAAAATACCAGCTTCCTGCTACTGTTTGCTTTGCAGGATTAATGTGATTTATTTGAATCAATGTACAGTATTTAATGTGTGGTGATTGCTTGACTGGAGCTAAGGTTTAAGGCATTTCATGACCATCCTATTTTATCACTAACTGTACACAAAGTGGCTATAACTGCTTGCTGGAGTTGTCTGGATGAAAGTGAATGGCCCTGTTGTCACTTGCTTAGTGTAACAATCAAACAAATAAGGGAGAAATGGATCACAGAATACCCAGATCTTCAAGTCTTCTGGAGGCTAGTGGTACACACAGGCAAAGGCTGTGCAAGTAGATTTTGACACAAGCTTAGAATTGGCCTCTGGCCTGAAGCCCACCTCATCTAAAGCCAGTCCTACTTACATGTGTAAAAGCAAGGTAACCTTTTTTTGGGGGGGGGGGGTAGGGATGATGTCATTATTTCTTTAACATTCAACCCCTACCTCAGAGGTCTCTGTATCTTGTGTTGAGATGGGGACAGTGTGGTCATTATTTCTTTAATGTTCTTCACAAACATCAGAGAGATGAACAAAGGGTCATTATAGCTTGTACAGTAGCATTGTACTGTTTAGAAGTAACAAGTTTGGAACATTATTGTAATCATTATTTTTTTAACATCTGATGCATATACAGGTGGCAATCTTTTGGGAGAGGTAAAGAAGCATGCTGTTTATACATGTCTGACGGCAAATATGTTATGTTCTATTTTTTTCACTTTTTAATCCACTCTGATATCAAAAGAGTACACATAAGTTGTCGAATCAAGTGGCATATGGCAGCAGCAGCTTTAAATATATGACTGTGGTCACTGTGTGCCTTAAATATACTTCAGTATAATACCAGAGCTGGATAAAAAGAAATCTATTTTGTGGGAAGTTTAGGGAGGCAGATACTATTCCCAGATATGATTAATGCATTCACACAACATGGGGAAATTTGCCCTTTTCCCCACTGTAGTGTGATCTCAGAGTTGGTAAATTTAGTTAAGTGGGGTGTGTGTGTGTGTGTGTGTGTGTGTGTGTGTGTGTGTGTGTGTTGGAGATAATGAGATGTGTTTCTTTTTAAATACTGGGTGACTGGATGCTTACTCTGAGAAAAGGTTCAGCAACACAGTCATTCATTAAAATTAGGTTTCTGCAATCTTGTCTCTGCAATTTCTATTTCAGGTAAGTCAGTTTTCATTACTTTGAAGTAGACCATATATATATATATATATATATATATATATATATATATATATATATATATATATACAGCCAAGCATTCATAAAGTAATGTTTCAGTTTAGTTTTGAAGGTTTTTATGTCAGTTAATTGTATCAGACAAAGGGAAAGAGTTCCACAGTTTGGTAACTGAGGAAGAATACAGAGAGCCAGCAGCCATATACAGGTAGATGTTGCATTACCTCTTTGTGAAATAATGACATGCATTTGTATTTTTGTGCCCAATTTTCAAAGCAGATTATCTGGGAACCACCAATAATCCTGTGTCATGTGTATCTGTGGGCCATCCATAATCCTAAATCAACTTTTGCATGCATCCTTGTGAGTGAGGTGTCAATTTCCTATATTCATACAGATTTGATTCAGACAGGATGTGATTCATAACTATCTAGTTTGATGAGAAATTCACTTTTTACTTTCTGCTTTCATAGTATAATGTGCTATGATACTGTAAAGCACTGTCTTCACAGCAGAGAAACTGTCAGATATCCCAGGAATCCAATTCTGTAAGAAGGGATGACTGAAAATTTTTGCAAGTTAATTTGAAAGCCTAGAGAGTGTAAGATATTTTCAACAGTAGCTAAAGACTTTTGACAGCTGAAGAAACAATCTGCAAAGGTAAAACAATTGTCCAAATATGGAAATATGTGAATGCTTGGTGTCTACTGTGGAAATTAAAAAGAGTAAGACAGAGGACTGATAATGCAAGCCAGACAAAGAAAATCCTAAAAGTCCTAAAAGTCCTAACAGCCTAACAATGGGAATATGTTGATAAGAATCCTTTATGTCTAGCTATACCAAGGAAGCTAGAGAAGGGAACAGATGTTAAAGGGAATAAAGGGAAGTAGTCTGAACTTTGGAATCTTGACAAAAAAATGAAAAAGGTTAAGTCCAGAACAGGCCTTCAGGATCCTCCTTTCTTTGGTACCATAAAACCCCTTAAATAAAAGCCTTAGCACACACACACACACACACACACACACACACACACACACACACACACACACACACACACACACATACACACACACACAAATCAAAAGAGACAGAAAAGCAAATTTTACATGGCAATGCACAGCATTAAGAAACAGAAAGTTCAGTCCCAACCCTTCACACCACTTACAACACAACCAGTGTCATATTGCAATCACCAAAAGAAGAAACATCACATAAAGCATTAACAGGAGATTAAGACACCTGACATTTTAAAAATTCTAACAACATGTTACTAGCTTCCTATCCAAATAATCAAGTGAATGAAAATCAGGGCAAGAATTAGAGCTATACTGCAATACCAACACTGCAGCAAGCAATTCATATTGCTAGAAATGCTGACTGACAAGGAGACAAATTATCATATGAATTCTACAAATAATGCATGCTGGGTAAAATGTAAAGTAGATAGCAAATTCATTGTGAAGTGTGATATTATCCAATGAAAATGTACACATGAAAAGCAAAGTAACTTCAATTGTTTGAGTGCTCCATCAAAACGGTGCACTGAACATGATAGAAGGTGATAGAAATGCAACAGGATGGGACATTTTGTCATCATATATAAAACTAAGCTAATAAAATAAGTAGCTATTGAGAATAAAACTGAGGAAATTGTTCAGAGAACATTGTTGCTGGGTACAGTGACTGCTATGACAAACAGTGAATCACACTGCTGAGTCAGGCTCTTGATTCATGGAACCCCAGTAGGCTTTAATGTTGATACATGAGATGATGTTACTGATATATCACATTTGTTATAAAAGCATCTCAAAATGTCTGCTGTTACATTGAACTAGAATGGAAATATGTAACCCTGCAGGCAAACCCAATTGCATTGGTATACTTTTAGCCATGTCTGAGTGGAAAGGGCACATGTATAAATTCTGGATTTATATGATGGTAGATCCACACATAGATGATCTCAACAGAACCATGGCATGTGATTTGGTGCTGACTGCCAGAATAAACAAAATGAATGTGGATGTGTTTGGTGAGGCAGTTCAGTCAGTAAATTTAATGCTAAAGCCAGAAGTTATCTCAAGTGCCATAACCACACCCAGAAAAGCAAGAAACTAAGCAGGGCTCACTTCTAGGTCCAGTATTGTTCAACCTAATAACTTTAATGTATTCCTAAGATGTCTAATATTTGAATACCCAAGTATGAAGACAACATTAAAGTAGGTTGTGTTATTACATCAACAAAGGACATTGACCAGTTTAACACTTAACATGCCTTTGGTGACTGAATGGTTAGACTTAACTGAACTACAAATTAACAAGGATAAATGCACTAATTTGCATTTTGGGAAACCAATGGTTAGATAGCAAATAAACATAGGTCCCCATTGGTTACAGAAGATGACAAAATTAAGGATTTATGTATTATTATACATAATAATTTTAAGTATAGGACTAATGCCTCAAAAGTAAAAGTTAAGGCATTAACAGTTCTTGGCTTAATTTTTAAGAATTTTACAAAATGAAATAACGACTGTCTTTTGAGGTTATTCATAACATATGTTCGAATGAGTACAACATATTGCTTTGCTCTCACAAAAAAGGTGATCTTCTGGTTTTAGATGGTATTTAATGAAAATTTAGAAGGCATATAATTACTTGTACAGATAAATCTTACAAAACTAGACTCTTTTCAATCAGTCAAATATATCTGAGGGGTAACCTACAGGGGCTCTGGAGTCAAGAATACTGATATCTACTAAATATTGAATTGTTGAATACATGCATATTAACCAGGGGTGCATACTTTACTTATAGAATTGAGGAGGTAAGGAGGGATTTAAGAGTAAACTATTTATATCAGTCATTAATTCAACTTTTGCACAGGGTTCTTTACATGTTCAACAGTCTCCTTCTTCTTTGTAGATATTCAGAAAACAACTTGGTAACTGGTAGGGTCCCAGGCTATATGCATTCATTGAGAAGTCTGGGTTCTCACTGGTCTTTAGCCTGTATACCAGACTTAATGAGTAATTGAGCAATTCAACATTGAAGCACACCCTTTCCAATACTATCCAAAGCCAAGGCAGAAATCAAATGGATGCCTTGGTGTGATAACTGTGATTTGAAAGTGTAAAGGAAGCAACTGAATGGTGTATTCCCAAGTTCCCAGCCATTACAAAGAATGACAATGTGTGATTATATATCAGCTTGAATAAATTAAATGATGCACTTATGAGAGAGAGAGAGAGATTTATTAAAGGACATTGCACTAAAGCTGACATATCAAAATGTTCTCCATATTAGACTCAAGCGAATTATGGCAGATAAAAATGGAGGTATTTGTAAAAAGCTAGCAGCCTTCATTACTGTAGCTGGAAGGTTTTCTTTTAAAAAAATTCCATTTCAGATGACATCAGCACTAGAAATATTAAGCAATGTGTTGAAAGAGTATGAAAGTGTTGGTGTTGTTATGGATGATGAGCTAGTGTCTGGTCCTGATAGAGAGAGACAAATAGCATGAGATTGGGCACAATGATCCAGACCAGTTAATTGTTTATTTTTTCTGTTTCTAAATAAGGTAGGTAGACTAGTTGAAGACCCCTTTTCAGCTACAACCAAAGACCTAATTTGGGCAAAACATAAGACCATACAATTTGTAAAGTTTGCATATGCAGTTATAGAATAAGATCGTAAACAAAAATATACAGCTAGAATATTTTTCATATAGTTTTCTATATATATATATATATATATATATATATATATATATATATATATATACACATATATATCAAGAGAGAGAGAGAGAGACAAGCTTGGTAAAAACAATCACATGCTGTAAAAAAGATAGGTGTGTGTGTGTATATGTATATGTGTGTATGTGTATATATATATATATATATATATATATATATACACAAGTCAGTATACAGCTATATAGATAACTAAGGTAGATATAGATATACATAAAAAGTCCAGAGACAAGGTGGAGTAGGTAGCAGAATTGCTAACCATTGTCAATAAAACATTTACATGCTGTGTCACTATGGAGTTGCTCAGCAAGAGTTGTTTTGAAATCTGTAAGAGCTCTTTGCCTCTAAAATTAAAAAGAAGATTGTTCCATATGGTAGGCCAAATAGTTTTTCACCAAATGTTATTTTAAAGGGTGGACTATGAAGAAAAATGTGATCAGGTTAATCATTTCTACGAGAGTGGTTAGGTTCTCTAATGGGTAGGAATGTTTTTACAGTGGGGAATATCCTTAATTTAAAATTCTAAATCTCAGGGAACTGAATAAGAAGGTGGATTTTTCAGTTACTGGGAACACATTTCCTTTCTGTAGAATAATGCAGTAATGAATATAATCGCTTACCGGTAGGAAAAACCTGCAAATCTTGTTTACAGTAATGTAATGATGTTCTGTATTGTAGGAAGAGCATATTTCAATATGGGAAGGAGAATATTTTAGCTATGCCCAATCTAACAAAAGGTGTAAGGAGGTGAGAAATTTTATAACAGAGCTTCAGTTGATAGAGGACTTGAGGACTTTGTACGCAATGATATCTGTGTGGGTACAGAGGGTAAGAGAGCATTCAAGAGTAATAACTAAGCGTTATATTCTGTGACTGTGATTATGTTATCGATTTGTAAATCTGTTGTGATTGTGAGTAAATGAGGGAGTTTGTGCAAGAAAGTGAATAAGATTATTTTATTTTTTGTTTTCTTATTGTTTACTGGTTGTAGCTCTATGACAGTTTATTGAAGAATTGCTGCAAATGTGTTTGCAAAGTACGTGGGCATTTAATAACTAGGAGTAGGAGAATATCACCTGCATATAGTATCATGTCTAATGAGAGAAGGTAAACTGGAAAGTCATTGATGAATAAGGAGAATAGAAGAGGGACTAGTACAGAACCTTGAGGGACTCCAGTGTTGAGTGTGCCAACCAAAAAAACTTCATTGTTTGAATCCACTTGAAAAGTTCTATTCAGCTTTAGACCCAGTTAATAGCATTTTACCCAAAGTTAAAAATTTATAAAGCTTGGTAAGGAGAGGGTTGTAGTTAACTGCTTTGAAAGCTCTAGTCATATCCACAAATATACTATCGGTAGCAAGGCCATCGTTCATGTTGCAGGATAAAGAGTTTGAAGTGAATAGAGCCATGGTGGTACTAAATGCAATTTGGAAACTATGCTGTTTGCCTGACTGAAGACTATATCTGTTTATATGTATGAGTAATTTTTTGTAGAGAAGTTTTGAAAAGTCTTTTTTGTGGAGATGGGGTACCAATCTCTATGGGATTCTGTGGAGGCTACCTTTGAAAGTGGAGTAATAGAATGTTTTACTTTGAAGGAGTTAGTGAGCAAGTAATAAGGGATAACTTGTAGATGAATTTAAGAAGTTTAGGAGTATAGTTTACAGCTTTTTGTAAAACATCTGAGTGAATTTTGGAGAATTTAGAGGATTGCTTTAGGTTATTATGTATGCTCTTGGTTTCTTTTATGTTGATTTACCAAAAGCAGAAATATTTTCAAATTCACCTAGTGGGTATAGTGGAACTTGAGTATTGTTATTTAAAGACTCTTGATAGTCATTATTGGTAGGTTCATATGAGTTAATGATGTCATGGATGGAGGTTAGGATAAATGACAAAGTCTTTTGCTTGGGTACTGCTGTTGCTCCCTTTGTTGGAAGATTGGTAGACAGTTGTTATGGAAATGACCAGTAATTTGCCTCATTTCTTTCCAGAACTATTATGAAGAAGCCCACTTGAGCCACCACAACTTAAAATCTTAAACCTTTATTTTAAAACCACAAAAATGACTGCTATGGATAAATGCTTTCAAGCTAATACTGTTCATCAGATCAGTTTTCCAGATCTCATTCATTAAATTAAAAGACAAACACAGCCAATCAGAATCAAGAAATGGGCCACATAAAGCCTGCTTTAAACAGCATTTGTTTATGCATCTGCTGTTTTGAAGAATACAGCTCATTTTTTAAATCATTAGCAGAATATACTAACACTATAAATGATGAACAAAGGCTGATGTTTGTGACTTTAGGTGTGAACAATCTATTTACTGTGATCCCTAACAAATTTAGGATAATGCCAATAAAATATTTTTTGAATAGGCATGGCTGGTCAGATGAACAAACAATGTGGCAGATCAGTACCTTCCTAAGATTAATATTAGAAAACAATGTATTTCTATTTTATGACAAACACTACTGGCAGTGATGGGGGGTTGCCATGGGAACTGCATGTGCCAACACCTATGCTAATTTAGTGTTGGCCAACTGGGAAGAGGTTATTTTTTCCTCTGATAATGAGTGGTGTACTTTGTTACAGTACTACCGGAGATTTGTGGGATGATGTATTTATTTTATGGGCAGGTGATGTGGAACAACTATGGTCCTTTGTACAATACTTGAAAAATGTACCAACCTTTTGACATTTATAATGCAAGCATCCTATGACAGAATAGGTTTCCTGGATGTGAATGTCTATAAGGATATACTTGGAAATTATCAAATGAAAATTCATAGAAAGCAATGCTGGGGAAATAGTTTATTAAAAAGAGACAGTGTGCATCCACAACATATTTATCCTAATATTATAAATGGCCAGTCAATGAGAGTGTCTAGACTTTGTACCAGTGATGATGTATATGAGCAAGAATTGAATTAACAAAGTACTTAAGTGGTTATAAGTTAAATGAGATAAATAGAGGAACCAGAGAATGTCAAAAAATACGAACAGCAAAGGCAAAACCATGGATTAGTAGTAAGGTGAGAAATGATGAAGTAATGTCCCCTGATTTATGCCTAGTATCTACAGACAAAATGGAAATGGATCATTCAAGAGTAATATTACATTACAACAACAATATAAAGAGAATATATAAAGTAATTAGAAAGAACTGGAATATCCTTATATATAGTACAGTCACTGAGACATGGTTTAAAGCTATGGAGAACACTCCAACAGTGCAAGGTTATTATGAGTTCCACACATTTAGGCAAGCTACTTCACAGGCAGGGACTGAAGGTGGAGGTGCCTCTATTTACATCAAAAATAAATATAATTCAAGGTTGGTCAAACAGGACAATGTACTTGAGCTGCTCCATGTTCAAATCATCATAGGCAAAATGCAGTACCATTTCCTTGCAAGTTATAGGTCCCCCCTATGACCCAGGAAACCTATACCATATATTTAAACTTATTAGAAACACTAACCATCCAACCCAATACCATATTCATGGGTGACTTTAATACCCCACTATTAACTGGGAATCCTATATGACACCAAATGTACAGGCACAGAGATTCCTGGATTTTGTAAACACAAACTCCCTGGACCAGATAGTCAATACACCAGCCAGGGGTGCAACCATAATGGATCTGATCCTCACTAATATGGGAGAGTGCTGCACACTCCCAACTGTAATGCCTTCCCTGGTAAAGTCAGACCACAAAATGGTTTCCTTTGAAGTAAAAATAAAACCTGGACCCCCAGCTAAACCTGGAATATTAAGGAACTATTCTAAGGCTGTCTTCCTGCTATTAAGTCAGAATCTGGCAACATTTCAAGCCTCCATAACACTGAGAAAACTGCTACTTATGCAGAACTGTTCACAGAAACCTTGTACAGTCATGTTAATAGCTACATAGAGGCAGCTCTACTCACAAGGAAGAAGTACAGAACTAACTCAAAATAGAAGCCACCCTGGTGGAATCACAAAATCAATAGGCTGTATAACAGGAGGAAGAAAATCATGGCAAAAATTAGGAGGTGCAGCACCCAGCAGGATAGAAGCACTCTCATCAAACTAAACAAACATATCAGAGGACAAATAAAGTCTACCAAAGCCAAATTTGAGGTAAGTTTGGCATCCCAGGTCAAGGAGAACCACAAAGCATTCTTTAGCTATATCTGCAGCCTCAAAGGCAATACACAATTAGGTGCAGAGCCACCTATACTGAGCCAGAAGATATAGGAAACCTCCTGGCTGATAAATTCAGCTTCAACTTTACCCCTCTCTCCCCCTCAGGAAATATCATCAAATATAACTTCCCCTACCATTACTAGGGAACATGTTCTTAATGCTCTCACTAAGACCAAGAACATTGCATCAATGGGCCCAGACAATATCCCAGGATGCCTTCTAAATAGCATAATACATGACCTATCAGGGCTTCTAGAATTACTATTTAAGTGTAGCCTCCAAACAGTCTTCATGGCTCATGACTGCAGAAAGGCAACAGTCATCCCTCTGCACAAAGGTGGGCCATCTACAAACCCTGGAAACTACAGACCCATAAGTCTGACCAGTCTTGTATGTAAGCCCATGGAAAGAATTATTATGGAGATGATCAACAAAGATACAGTACACCTCCAGACACTGGGCCAAACCCAATTTGGTTTCATCAAGGGCAGATCATGCCTACTCAACATGGCAGACTGAGAAGGTCATCAAAGCAATGGATGAGGGAAAAATTGTTCACACTGCATACCTTGACCTGGCCAAGATATTTGACACAATACCCAACTCGGCCATTGTTGACAAACTCATAAGGTTAGGTAAAAACCCACATGTTACCCGGTGGATAGCCACCTGGCTCACAGACAGGACCCAGGAATTTAGAATTGTGGAGTCCTCTTCTACCAACAGGCCAGTCACAAGTGGAGTCCCTCAGGGATCAATCCTTGGACTGGCCCTTTTTCGCATGTACTTCTCAGAAGTCAAGGCCAGTGTCACTGGTCTCTGGCTGACTAAATCTGCAGATGATTGTAAATTAGGAGCTGTCATTGAATCTCACTCTGATGCAAATGTTCTCCAGGAGAGGCTGACACAGACAAACAACTGGTGTCAGAGCCATGGACTAAAACTAATAATAGTATCCTTTGGGAAGTCATCCATCCCTGGTAACTATCAAACTGACAACACACCCCTTAGAGTTGAACCAGGAATCAGAGACTTAGGGACACACACAGATAGTAATTTAGCCTTTGACCATGGGCCTATATTATATTATTGCATGCTTAGAAAAGCAAACTATAAATAACCGACCCCATGTAAGCGAAAGTTTACAATGTCAAAACCTCAGAACAGCGATTTTTTTTCCCAAGGGAAAAAAAAATCGCTGTTCCAAATTAAAAAAAAAAAAAAAACTTTAAAACATTACATAATGTGGGGGGCTTCGCTCCCACACCCCCAATCCTACTTAAATATACCAACTCAGAGATCACACTACAGTGCCGAAAATGGCAAAGTAATGGAAGCGGGCAAGCAAATTCTTTCCCAGAGAAAGAATTCGTTGAAAAGCTGCTTCGTTGTTTTTGCCTTTTCACTTTTGTCAGTTCAATCAAGACGCATTCGACAAACTGCGTCTGCGATCTGGTGATAGGAATCCTTTGACCATCATAGGGATGAGGAAATCTTTCTATGTTGTGCAATTTATAAACAAAGGTATGGCATCTTAGTCCAAGGAGGCCATTGTTCCACTGAATTCAGTATTCATCAGACCTATCATTGAGTACAATGCTCGTATGTACCTAACCAGGCATAATCAACAATTGGAATGTCCACTGAGGTTCCTCACTAAAAGAATACAGGGCATAAGTAAAATGTCCTATGCAGACTGCTTCAAGGCCCTATCCCTTTATTTTGTCTCCTACGAGCTTTTGAGGGGGGAGATCTATGCCTGCCATACAGGGCACTGTCAGATCCCACTCTGATGGACCTCCTACATATCCACAAAACAAACATCACCAGAATTACCTGTTCTAAAAACCTGGACCTTGCTTGTGATATAAATAGGACCTGCTGGAGAGATAGGTATGAATCTCAGAGACTACACCGTCTATGGAACAGGCTCCCCATCCATGTGAAGCAGAGTTCCTCCCTAACCCAATTCAAGTGCAACTTGGAAAATTGGATGGGAAACAACATTTCTAGAACCTGAATGTGCAGTATAAATAGCAGGCACATGCTATCTTCAGTGCCATTTTGTGAGTACAGCCAGAGTGTGAACATCTATGCATGAGACAACTAGTTTGTATATATGTCTATGTTTGTATATAATAAAGCTTCTTGAACAGAATCCACAATGACTGTCTACTTCATCCTGACTAGATGAGTGACTCCTATGTCTCTAATGGACACAGGCAACCTGTAAATGGTTCATCTCCCAGGACCATGCTTACACTTATCGAGGGTATCAGAACTTGTCAGAGATTTGGGATGCATGGCTAGGCTTAAAAAGGCCCTTGTGGTCATTATCCTAGTAAACATCTATGACCCTTTGAACCTATTTAAATCATATGTGGAGTTATGGTCAGCACACATGGAAAGAAAGGAACAGTTATCCATTGTAAGCAATGTTGCTGAAGAGTGGAATATGGTGACATTGCTGCTGTTATGGGTGCTTTCACACATGGACTATTTCAGTACGTAGTTCAGATAATGGAAATCAAATGATTACAGTGACACATAAACTTCAGAAAAGTTAAAGACTTTTAAATCGATCCTCACTAACTATAGCTAGAAAACTTAATTGCAGTCACTGCAAATAGAAGACAAAATTGTGACACAGTATGAAGCTGAAAAGAAGCAATATGCAGTGACTTGTGAGTACTGAGCAAAGCTGAAGTGAACACTTGGAGAATTCCACTAACAACTCCATCTCTATCAATCATGTCAGAGCAAGGTGCTCTTTAAATGGAATTTAATATTTCCAAGAGCATTTGTAATCGCACTTGAGCACTAAATACAAACTCAACAGTTAAGGAAACATGAGATACCTGTTAGTGTAATATATAACATTGAAATTCAGTGAAAAAAACATTAATGGTAAAATATTTTGATATCCTTTTTATAATAATAGTTATACTTAAGGCATATAAAACAAGCATGTTGTAGTAAAATGCAGCCCAGATTAAAATGCATCTTTTAAAAGGATATGCAATTTTATCACTAAAGGGTAACAGTATTTACAATGTTTTTAGTGTTAAATTAAAGAGAAATATATATGCTTATATTTATTTTTCTGGTTAATAATAGCAAAACAAAAAAGAAGGATGCAGCACAACTGGCCCACTGTTTACAGTGGCACAGAGAGCTGAGAAGAAGCTAAAAATGAAGAGAGAGTCAAACTAGGCATTCCTAGACTCGGAGAAAGCATATCACAAGGGCCCAAGAAAGCTGATCTGGGCAGTCCTGTGGTGGTTTGAAGTCCCAGAAACAGTGATAGAATCAGTTCAAGCTATGTACAAGGATCCAATGATTCAAGAACAAACAGTGCTAATTCTTAGAGAGGAGTTCCCAGTGAGGGTGGTTGTGCCTCAGCCCAGTGCTGTTCATGCTGGTGATGGACTACATTAGCAAACAGGTAGCAGGGGACAGTTCAACAAAGTTGCTGTATGCAGATGTGGCATTACAGGCAGCCACTAAGCAAGAACTACAGCAAAGGATAGGAGAATGGAATGCAAAACTAAAGGCACATGGGATGAAACAGAGCATAGATAAGACAGCTGAAATGGCAGCAAATGGGGATATCAGAAGAAGCTGGAACTGAGATAGAAGGGAAACAGTGGAATAGGTTAACAGCTTCAAGTATCTAAGAGGGGTGGTTGAGGAGAAATGAAGTCTGAATGAGGAGGTCAAACTTAGAATCAGAGGGGCCACAGCCAACAAGCACAGAGTCAGGGGTACTATATGACAGAAGATTGCCAAAGACGCTGAAAACTAAGGTGTACAAAACAGTGGTGTAATCGGTATTACTGTATGATACAACATCTGGGCAGTAAAAGCAGAACAGCTGAGGAAGCTAGAGATGATGGAGATGGGTAGTAGGGTGTACACTGTGGGAGAGACAAAAAATAAGGACACAAGAGCAGAAGCTAAAGTATCCCCAGTTGCAGAAAAGGTCAAAAAGAACAGGGTACAGTGGTTTGAGCATGTGTGCAGGAAAGCAGTAGATAATCTAGTGAAGAAGATTTGGGACAGCCTGGAAGAAGGCAAGAGGAAATGAGGGAATCCAGCAAAAAGGTAGATGGACTGTGTGATTGAAGACCTGCAACAGTCAGGCATGAGTGTCAAAGCAGTTGGCATTGAATAAGAAGAGATGGTGACAAGTGACACGACACTCCAACCCCTGTAGAAAATGGGGAAAAAGGGGGTTGAGAATGATGATGACGATGATGATGATGATGATGATAAGCAGCAAAAAACATTTGAATCATCACAAAGGCTCATTAGTGTTTATTATTCATTTTCTGATTATTCATTTCATCTGGTCTAGGATTATGGCTAAGTAAGAATCTATTTGTCACACAATGAGAACATGTGAATCCCAATCCCTCAGAGCTACACGCTCTAGGGACCTAAACCTTGTCACCACAATAAACAGAACATGCTGGAGTGATAGATTCCTGTCCCAGAGACTTCCCATTCCACTTCCCACTTCTGGAACAAACTACCTATCTATATCGAACAAAGCTCCTCATTAGCACGCTTCAAGAAAAATCTTGATGATTGGATGGGAAATAGGAAATTCACCCCAGGGATCACTTCTGTGGCTCTGCTCGACAGGGGCACAGGAAAATAATTTTGTTGGGTGTTGAAAGCCAGGGTACCTTTTTGGCTAGGCTTATATAGGCCCTAGGGCCAATACCCTAGTACCTACCTATGTAGTACCTACCTATGAACCTATGTCAGAGAAACTAATCCTGAGCAGAATGCCATTGTCTTGCAGGACACAAACACACACATCTTCACTTAAGTCCACACAGTATGCACCAGAGCTGCAATTAGTGTAGAGTGAAAAGGATACTATAAGCGAGTGCAGTCTTCAGAAAATAAGGTACACCTATAGAGTGTGCTTGATACGTACATGTGTGCTTTTTCAACATAGTAGAGTAATCATATTTTACTTTTGCAATAGCTAGAACAGTATTTCTGAAGCAGGCGTCATAACTTTTACCATTTCATATTATTTGAAATTACAAATCAAGTATGGAATCTAAATGGAAGTAACTAAATCTAGATGCTAATATAGATGATGAAACCAATGAACCTGATAATACTGTGAAGGTTAATATATGATATAATCATACATGTCTTCTTTTTTAATAAATTATCACATTTCTGAAGACTACCTAAATGCTTGCTTGATATCATGTACCTTGTTGAAGCACATTCAGATTCTGGGTAACACTACGGGAGGAGTAATATGTCATCCCACATTTGGTTGCAGAACGTTTTGGACAGAAAGTGCTATATTCCAAAAATTCTCTTTGAGGTATTTCTTATTTTTTTGTAGAGCGCAACCTAGACACATTAAGATCAAAATGATTATTTTATTAATGGCAGCTCACATTCAGCTGGGAAACAGAAGATCAAATAAATAAATAAACAGAACATTTTGCAAGAAGATGCCATCTTATTTGTTTTTTTTAACACATTTAATGTTATTGATGTTAATGAATCAGAGGTTCAAATGTATTCCCAGCATAATATAGAGTCATACAGGAATTTCAAGTAACTTTTCAATGCGAATGTTGTAGTAGAAAAATAAACTCCTTCTGATAAAAAATAATAAAGAAAGGGTACCTCCTAATGCTAAAGTACCGCTATCAGTAACAAGTAAAAACAGTATTCAAAATGAAACGCTGTACAACAATGGCCAATGAAGTAAAGTTCTCTTGGAGAACAGGTAGTGTGGTTAAATGATATAAAACTTAAAAGTGCAACATATATAGCAAAAAACGTGCATACATTTCCAGTACTTAAATTAAATGCACTTACAAGATATTCACGCTGTGAATGCAGTTATACCATAGCGAAATGATGGCTCCAAAGTTTCCAGTCTTACGATGGCTTCAAAGTATCCAACCTTTTTGGTCTGATATACAAAATAACCACACTGAAGATGTAGTAGCTGCTATGTGACTGTGATGAACTGTGATAACAGCTTAACCAGTCTAACAGATCAAATAAAAGCTTCTAGCTTTAATGGCAGTTAAAATCCTTTTATTGTAGGAAAAGTTGAAATCTTATTTTATTTGATCTGTTAGACTGGTTAAGCTGTTATCACAGTTCATCACAGTCACATAGCAGCTACTACATCTTCAATGTGGTTACTTTGTATATCAGACCAAAAAGGTTGGATACTTTGAAGCCATCATAAGACTGGATACTTTGGAGCCATAATTTCGCTATGGTATAACTGCACTCATAGTGTGAGTATCTTGTAAGTGCATTTAATTTAAGTACTGGAAATGTATGCAAGTTTTTTGCTATATATGTTGCACTTTTAAGTTTTATATCATTTAACCACACTACCTATTTTCCAAGAGAACTTTACTTCATTGGCCATTGTTGTACAGCGTTTCATTTTGAATACCCTTCTGATAAAAATGTTAACATGTATTCCTGTTTTGTGTAAATGTTTTGTGAGGGTTTAGAACTTATTTCATTGCCTGTTTGGCCAGACTGAAGACATTATTGTTTAAGATGCCTCACACTTTTTTTATTAAGAGTGACTTTAGAATGCACAGAACCTGAGAAATGGTCAGCAGACAGACTGAAATGAAGCTAGACCAGTTTGTGGCTCCGTAGGTAAACCTTGAGTGGTCCTAATCACACTCACTCTACAGATGCTTCAGATTGTCTGCAGCATTTCTCACTACCCACAACATTAGGAAATCTTGCTAGAAGATTCTGCGGTAACCCGCAGGCCATATATATGTCCTTCTGCGGTGTTTGTGCTGCATGTCCTGAATGCTAAGCTACTGCGCTTGCTATATCAGTTTGCACACCACACCTCTAAAGGTAAAAATGAAGGTCAACTGAGGAATTAGTTATCTGCTGGTATCCAGCCATGAGCAGAGTATGCAGCTTTACTGGACATTTGATGCACATACACTAATTCCATTCAAAAAGTTTTAATTTTAAGTTATATCAAGATTATTATGCCATCCTTTAGGACTTCCATAGATAAAGGAAGTAGTGTGGATTCTAGCAGTGAGCTAAGTTAATTTCTGGGAAACTTGTTTACTGAAACTGCGGACAGCTGCTAATGTTATGGCTGTGTAAAGCTTATTATGGCCTGCCATGCCTTTGGTAATTTTGAATATCTCCCATTTGTAATATGTCACATCACTCTTCATTCATTAGTTTTACATTTGCATAGACCACATTACCTACAGCCATATATTTAACTTTGTCAGACATTTGTTCTATATAGCATTAATGTAAGTGTGAGACCCTGAGTATAAATTCACCCGAAAATTACTAAAATAATCTTTAACACACAGGTTCACATCATTTTTGATATACAAAGCTCCAATATGCTTTTTATGTCATTTATTGTTGCTATTACTGTTAACATTTGACAAGTGATGCATGCATTTGCTGTTTTTTCTAGATATGCTGTTACGTGCTGCATACATGTTGTCAAAGCTGGAATGATTTTTTTACACCTCTCTTCAATGATGTCTGCTAACTGTCAGAGCAAGAAAATAGTCAAATACCATTATTCAGTTGTATCTGTCAGTACAACAAACAATTTCTAAGTAAAGAAGAAAAAGCTAAGTGTCATATTTTTTCTTAGAAAATCACTCATCAGAGTATGTTTGTCGTGGAAGTGGTTCTGTAAGTTCATGGTAGTCATGTACATCTTTGCCCGTGACATATGTCATGGAGACACAGAAAACTCAGACTATACCATTCTAGTAATATGTTAAGAAATTGCCCTTTAAATATGAAGTGAACCTGCCTTTAAATGTAAAATACAAAACAGACAAGCACCACCTACTGTAGTATGACTGTGAGTCAGAAAGTTAAAAAAACAAACTGTACAAACCGTAGAACCTTGCCTACCCATGACTTTTGTTATATTTATTACCAGGCTTCTAGGACTTATTCCTAAAGCTTTTAAAATGCACTCATTCAGCATGCTTGATTTAAATTCCTGCCTTTTCCAGCTGTGTGCTACTTTTCTTAGCACAAGTCAAGCAGTTCCCAAGAGAAATCTGACAACTGCCAGCAATCCGTAAACAATACAAAGCTTGGAATCCATTTCTAGAAATGCACATTGCAAACGAACAGATCACTGAAGCTTATCGATCAAATGAAAGAATAAGCTAGTGAGCGATGAATATTTTACCACATACTGCAGCTGACGTGCTTTTGGTGAAAATTCACAAATGGAAGAGCTGCTCTAAGAGGGGAAATAATGTTACCCTTTTAATACAAATCCTTGGCATTACCCATTTAAGAATGTTTATTTCGTACAGCAATGCAAGCACTGAGCTATTGGGCAGCTGGGTATCTGGGTCTGAGATGCAGAGTTTAATCATTTAAGCTGCCATGTTGTTTATAATAAAGTTACATGTGAACTGAACTCTACACTGAATCCTGACATTTTGGAAATGATGCTCACTGGTAACAGTCTGCATTTCATTGTACCACTCTAGCATAATGTCAGAAGTGGGATATTCTCAATGGAAGATTACCAAAACACCTTTACAGGTTACATAATCATGCTACATTATGCAGAGTGATCAAAAAATGTTCAGTGATTATCGACATTACCAAAAACTGCAGTATTACATCACATAATCCTCATTTTACCAAATTTAAAATTAATATTGTTAAAATACCAAATTGCTTCTGTCACAAAAACATATAATCCATCAGAGCTATCTGAATTCTCAAAACCATGACTGCAGGATGCCTGGATAAACAGATTTTCTCAATTTCAGATAGCAATGAAACTAGACAAAAAAAATCAGGTAAATACAGTGTTGTATGCCTGATCAGAGAGATTGAGCCCATATACAGTTCCCCTCTGCATTCACAGAGGGCTAGAGTGTTACATATGAGTCAGTAGTTAGTAAGCTCAATGAACATTTTGAACCATTAAGAAATATAATACATGAAAGGCCATATTTTCACAGATGTATGCAAAAGACAAGTATGAGAATGCAGTTGTGAAATGATTCTTTGACTTGGCAGAACACTGTATTTTTAAGGAGACTAAAGATGAGAAAATACGAGACAATTATAATTTTGTGTGACCTGGAAGTATAAAAGTTAATTTAACTTTAGAAAAGGCAGTATCAGCCATAAATATAGTCAATTGAATATTCAACTACTACTGTACTTGCACTTTATGCAAAATGTTATATCTTACTCCATTGTTCATATTTAATGTTTTCTCTTCTGCAGGTTCAAACCAGAGTGTTGAATATAAAATGCAAATGTGTGTCTGGCTGTACTTCTTACATTTAGAAAAATATGATTTTCTTTTATAATGGGGAGGGGTGAAAGTAAATTAAAGCTGCAAATGTGCATGTATGTATAGTGTAGACATGTATGCAATAGTATTACCCTTTTGGCATTACCCATTTAAGAATATGTCTGTACCACAGTGAAGTGTGACTGCTGAGCTCTTGGGCCACTGAGTGTGAGGTGCTCAAGTGTTAACACTGTTTATGCTGTGCAGCCAAATTGTTTGCTATAAAGTTACCCGTTTACCAAATCCGATGCCAAATCTGACATTTCAGAGATGATCTTCACTAGAAGCAGTTTGTGTTTTGTAGCACCACTCTGTAAGTGATACTCAAAATTTCATTACACTATCACCCATCACAAGCACATAACAGCTAAGCTACAAAAAATGAACAGATAATAAAAGAGGATTATGAAGATATACAAATTTGCATCAGAAAATTATCAATTAATTCTAAATAAATTTCAAGAAATATTAATCAAAACGTGGCCAGTAATGGAAAATGTATATAATTGCTCTTATAATAACATCAGAAATGAAGTTCATGAATAAATGATCATCAAAGATAGCAGTTTAACAATAAATATTTAATGTAGCATAGATTCTGTCTCTATTAGCTTGCTTCTAGTTTCAATATAGTCATTAGGTCATCAATACAGTATGAAATTTAGCACAAGTTCATTAGTTACTGATAAAGATACATTGTTTATTCTAAATAATAAGACACTCAGAGCCACTTCAGGTTTGAATGATGCTCACACATGAGTTTCTTTAAAGTAAGTCAACATTTAATTGTAATACAGTTGTCAATGCTTTATAAATTAATTTGCACTAGGACATTTGACTCAGAAAACTGGTAAAACTAATTATTTGACATGTATATGAATTTAAACATAACTATTTTATCTACCTAGTATGTAGTATCGTCAAAGTAATGGAAACAGTGTAACTAAAATTAGGAATCTTCATAATAAATGGGTGTATATAATCAAATGTACTTTCTTCTCTCAGAGTTTGTCAGAACAATTCTTGCGTATATGCAGTTAAAATTATGCCTGTAGTTTCCATCCATCAGTCTGTCATTTTCTAAACAGTTTGTTATGACAATGGTTGATGTGGTAACAAGCTGACCAGGGCTGACTAGACTTCCCTACCCCAAGTAACAATCCTCTACTCATCTTGTAAGACCCTTTAGTACTCCCAGGCAAGATGAGCAAAGTAATCCTTTTCCTATGCCCTGGATTTGTCCTATGGTGTTACCACTGCTCTTGCTGTGGGAGATATGCCATCTGATAACAACAAAATAATCGTCTGTAAAAAGGGGTCCCCTTTTTTCACACCTTGCTGAATACAACAGTCACAATGTCCCAGACAGGTTTTAAATATAATCACCATGCTGTGAAACTATGCTATGTGCAAGCAGTTTCTGTGCCAAGTTACCTGCAGTTGTGGTCTCAGGAATTACTATACTTAAGTAAGATGGTGTGCGGGAACCCCCAGTAAAAAGTGCTTTTAAGTTTTGTCACCTGCAGGCTCAGCAGTTGTGTTGCTAAGTCTATATTATCACTGTCACTGATTTTTGCATTGACTTCACATTCAGGTTCCCTTGCTTGGCACATCTATGAGAAGTGACCAGATGCATTCTCACTAACTGCCCAGACCACAGCAAGTAAATCCTGTTATTTAGAAGGAGAAGTGAGAGTAGTCTAACTTCTTTCTGAGTTGTCATACTCCTCGCCCACATCACAGAAAGTCAGTCCAGAAGCCTTAAGAAAGAACTTAATTTTTCCACTGCTTTTATCTAGTAGCTTATCCTAGCCATTGCTAACCGCAGATCATGATGCTACATGAGGAAGGGAAGATAAACCGATGGATAAACTGATATCTTTGTCCCACAAATGAGTACTCACTTCACCTCCAGTTTAGTACACTGCCTGCAATAGTGCGGTCCCATACCTATCGACTGGTCAGTCTCTGCATCTCCTCTTCCATCACTCAGGAACCATACAACATGATACTTAAACTCCAATTAATGTAGATGTTGCTCCCTTATTTACAGTGAACAATCTGCTCTTTTCCAGGAGACAATCTCTCCTTTCTTTTGCTTTACAGGTGCTGATTTCCATTCCATCTACTTTACATTCAACACTGAATCATTCATGTACCTGCTGGAGAATACTTCTTAACTGTTAGAAGTTTTGTAGAATGTCCAGATTTTTGCCTTATATTTTTGGTCTGTTCCTCATAGGCTTTGTGGTTTTCTGGTAAATCACTGAAGATTGAAGTAGCTAAATAATGACATACATTTAAGTTTCAGACTTCATATTTTTTCAGAAATACACCTTAATGTAAATCCTGTTATTCTAGCAATCTAATAAGTTTATAAGAGCAGTATTTAAAATCTGTCCCTATATTTGGAATTTTGACCCCCCGCCCCATTATTTTAGGCTTCATTCAGATTTCTTGTGCTAAGAGGTTGAGAGGTATATTACTTTAGGTTAGTAGGATAATGTCATTCTGTAAACAACAAAGATTTTTTTTTATCTATTTAGCCTGCCCCTCCCATGCACTCAATGGACCTGTTCATTTCTTGGGCAAAAGCCCTATGGTTCTTTCATTCCCCTGGGGTGACAGTCAAGCAAATTGGGAGAGAGAGATTTCATCTATATATTACGGGATGAGGGTTTGCATTAAGCTCTACTTGTATACCTACACATAGGTTCACTGACATCCAAGGCCTTGGCATGCAAAGGGCCTATGGTATGCTATGCTTTGCTATGCTATGTTATGCTATACATATCCATGCCTCCTAACACAGTGTGCTCCATTAGCCATGATCTTCACCACCTTAACAAAAAGCAATTGTTGGTCTATACCAGGGATTTTTATCACAAGGTGCTTGCCTTAACCCCCAAAAGAAGTAAGTGAGCTTCAGTCTCATCATAGCTCTCCTCCCCGTGCACCTCCAACAAGTACCCCATCTGCTAACTAAACTTGGTCACCTAGGTTACAGCCAGGGCTTTATTTTTCTATAACAATAGAGATAGTGATCTGCAGAAACATAAAGATGAAATCTTTCATCCAACACTGGCTAATCTTCAAGTATTGGCTGAGGCTTGATGTCGTGTTTGTAAAAATCCTGGATGGAAGTTGAGATAACACACCTGTCAGTCTTGTACACTCACCTTGAAAGAATCTGACTTAATAGTGTGACTGCAGGCAAAAATCTCACTTTACAAATAGAAAGGCAAAATGGGCAATAGCTGTGACCTTAGGACCCTCACTTTTGTAACATATCACACAACACATTACAAGATATGTATGTACCTTTTCTGGGTAAAAAAGCAAGTAAACCATACCTGTGAACTCCCTCAACTCCAACAATATTCACGAAAGGATAAAGATTTAACCCAATGTTCCATACGTAGGATGGCATTTGTATCAAGGCTCATCTATGACCACCTTTCTACAGATACTCCCAAGGAGATTCTCCTCTCAATTTACAATGAAACCTACTGTTCTCTCTTTTGAAAATGCAATTCTCTACACAATGTTACCTTCCAATGGTACAATCCCCATCTTCTACATAACTTTGCTGAACTGCAATAGCCACATCTCTTTAACTCATTCACTTCCAATGGAGCACAAGAAGTTTGCACTGTAACTTCCAATGGACAGAGCCGAAGCCTTTCGACAGAATCAAATGACGTCCTCACATTTCAAACAAATCTTCATATGTCTGGAACTATAGGGGTTATGAAAGAAGTATAAATGGCAAACCTTTCAACACAAACTATTTTTATAGTAGTGGTACTCTTTAGGTTCTAGGCCTTAAACTGGAATATATTAAGTCCCAGTAAACACAGTAACTATTATGTTTGCAATATTTTGCAAACAAATTGTAATATCCCAGCAACCACTCAAGTTACACACATACTGCCAGCAGCATTTTGTTCATCCAGTTGAGAGCTTTCATATGAGGCTAAGGAGTTCTGTCTATGTTACTTGGTTGTTGAAAGATTTAGAAAAAATGAGAAATTATACTGTATCTATATAAATTAATATAATAAAAACAGCAGTTAATATCTCTTTACCAGCACTAGACAGAGGTCATATATTAATGTAGTTGAGTTTTCCTTTGTGTAAGCTTTAAGATTAAATATTTTAAAATCTTGTAATGAGCATGTTTTTGGAATTATTGATGCAAATATGAACAAGCAATATTTGATGCTTAGAGGAATCAGTAGGAGTTGGCTGCAGATGCCCCTGGAGGTGTCACTTGGATGTAATGAGTTTTAATAATGCGCAGTACTTTACAGCATCACATTTTGAAATATTGGAGGGCTTTTTTAATTAATTTTACTATATTTTCAAAGAAAAAGAAAATGAACAACATGCTGTAAATAAATCAACAACCTTACAAAATGTAAACACAATCTGTGAGCTACATTAGCAGACGTAAACAATACTTGAAAAATATATAAATATTTACATATGATTAAGACATTTTCTGTCCTCCACATGCATGGCTATCAAATCCAAGCAACATTATTCATCCAGTATAGCTTACCACTTGTCCTCGAACATTCAACATATATCTTAATTAATGTATTAAGAAGGAATTTATAGTAATCTCCAAACTGGGAGAAGTTTCATACTTTTTAGGTATGAGAGACTTTTCCCTCCTTTCCACTGTCTTGCTTACACAGGTCCCTTAACTGTTCCCATCAATATATGCCTGCTTCTTTCCATATTACCTGCTTGTGTCTAGGAATTCCATCTTTAACTTCTACCTAATCGCAGATCCTCATATAGACAGGAGCTTCCAGCACATATCTCCTAGTTGCTTAATTTGTCTCTCCATTTTCTCCAACTGTCAGCCAAACCTTATCTTTTAGAGATCCACAAAGTCCCCACCATGTAATGCTGCATCTTTTCTGTGATTGTGCAGTCTTATCCATTGTGTTATATTAAATTCCACAACCTGTGATTGAAGGCGAATGATAACCCATTACCCCTCAAAGGGTAGGGTTATGTGTTCTTGTCTTCGAAATCTATATTGGGTTGCTTCACTAAAATACTGTTCTAATATGACCTGAATTTTTTTCCACCAAATGGCGATCATACCATACTGGGATATGTCTTATGATATGTACACTTTTGAGGGAGAATCGTAATCCTGATAGCATTTAGTTTGTCAACCAATGTGTATGTCCTACACTTGAAGGTTCTCAAGTTTCTTATAAATGTCCTTCATATGTACAGCCCAACTCTAAACCACCACCTGCTATATATCATCAGTTGCTCCCTGTCCTTTTCCTTCTCCCATCTTAAACAACACTGTTATTACAGCTCATCTCCAGGCCAGACATTATTGAATATATTCAACATTCTTAGTAAAGTCTTATCTATATTTTCAGCCATTAAAATATAGTCATTCATCAGTGCACAGATGAAAAATGACCTTTACCCCCAGTTCTTTGCTTCTATTTTAATATCTCATACTCACAAAGCCAACTTGACAGTTACTAAGAGAAACAATCCTGGCAGCAAAGGGCATATGTACCTAACCTCTCTGGAGATTTTACCCTTTTGTAGATATCCCTTCATTTATTAAAATATCAAAGGTATGTTTATCATATGTCATCTTAGTCCACTGAACGAAAACATCCCAGAAATCCTTTCTCTGCAATACAATAAGTCCCAATGTACCTCCCCAGAATAATGATATCCTACTCAATGGTCTTCAAGAAAACTAGCCAAATTCCATTAAATATCAGTACTCTGCCTGTCCTTAATAAACCCATTTTATTCTGGTCTTAAAATCTTAAGAATCTCTTCAGTGTTTTCTAGGATTTTTGTCAAATTTTCTATATCCAAATTCAAGTGTGAGATCATCATTTAATTACCCAGGTCTGTTTCATTTCCATTTTCTTTCTGTATTTTATTTATTTATTTATTTATTTATTGTCATTTATTAACTGGGTTAGTCCAACTGGGCTTTTGGCCCATTTTCAGTGGAGACCCAAGGAGAAAAGCTCCAGAAAATTGCATAATAGTACATTGATTGCATGCAGAAGTATAGTACTAACATAGTTGAAGGATTTATAAAGCTGTTAATAATAACAAAGCAGAGTACAAACAATAACAAAGTTGAGTACAGAAGAGAACAATTACAAAGCTGTTAATACATAAAATACATACATGAAGTTCTATCATCAAAAACATTTTTTTCCCAGAATGGTGTGTAGCAAAGTGTGAGACAGGAGAGGGAGGCTAGGTGGGTTTATGACAAGAGCAAGTCTTGGAGTTAAGCAGAAAAGTTTTTAGTTAATTTTTAAACTGGGTGTAGTGGGTAATGGATCGTAGGCTAAGGGGGAGTTTGTTCCAGGCATTGGTGACAGTAGTAGTAGTATTATAAATTTATAGAATGTTTCATGCCATCTAGGATTATTTTTGTCCACCAGATTGCATTACAATGCTCTAAAATGATAGCTACAACTTATTTTTCCCCCCATTTATAACATTTGGGTGGATAACCCATCTGGCCCTATTACCTTCCCTCTCTTTATGTTTTGTATAGCTATCTGTATCTCCCATAATATAATAGGAGCATTTAAATTCAGCCTGTCCTCTTTGCTTACTGCAATTCCTTACAACATAGTTGGAAACCTTCCATCTATGCATACTCCTCATGATTCTGGTATATTCCTTCAAAATATATTCTAAAGGCCTCCCTTATTTAATAGGGTGATCTAACATCTGTCCATCTTTAGCATTTACTTTTACTCTCTTTCCTTTTATATGATCAAGATGTGTGCTTTGCATTTATCTTCCCTTGCAGTCATCAAAATTCATTTTTGCTCATAAATTCTTGTTCTGCCTTTGATATTTCAAACTGCTTAAGATCCGTTTGCCCATGAGGTAAATACACTAATCAAGAAATGAGAGTCACTTTGTATCCAGTAAGAGTATGCTTACCTTTAAAGAAGCCTTCCCATTACTCCTGAGATGACTATGCTCGTCAGTAAATTCAAACTGGAATATCGTAACTCACAGAAAAGATACATACTTAAACTAAGGCATTTGCATGTCTTAGTATGTGGTAAGTACCCGCACCATAAGAATAAATATAATTGAAATTAAAAAGTTTTGAGGAATAAATGTCTTCCCATTATTCATTTTAACCTGTTTTACTTCTATTTTCATAAGCAATCTCTGTCTTGGAATCAGGAACATGTGTACAATAGACTCTTATTGCTTATTTATTGCAAACTGTGGCTTTTTGGTGCTGTTATACAAAAAATACAGTTAGTCTTTTTTTGCACTACAACTCTTCTTCATGTCACCAACTTAGTCTTTCTCCTATTTCTCCATTTCCTAGAACTCAAAATGGTCATGTGATTCCCATCCTCCAATCAAGCCTCAATATTCCATATGTAAATATAGTTCAGAAGGAGCTACAGAGACATGCAACACAGTTTTGCCAGTCAGGCCCACACTCCAAGTGTGCATTGTGCGTGTGACGCCCGTGCACTGGCCCAGTAATCAAGGAGCCTCAATCTTCACCACTAACACCAGTAAGAGACATGCACATTTTGAAGGGTAACAAGTACACACACATTAAAATACAATTTCTCTTAAGAGCACATAGAGATCACAGTCAGTCTGGGGCTGGTTTCTCCCTTTCTCTCCAGATCCCCAGTAAGACTTCCCACTGGCACAGCTATAGGGTTCAGATCTCAGCCAAGTGGTCAACCCAAAACCTCCAGCACCATCTCTGTCCAACCAGTGCTTTGTATCCCAGCCCAAGTAGCTGACACACACACACACACTTTGAGATATGAGTTATATACAAACACACAGACACTCCTAGGGAAGGCTGGCACAGGTTCACTAGCTATGCCCCCTTCTGCCCAGACTATAAAGTAGTACCAACTGCCACCAACCACTACTATCAGCTACTATAAAGGCCCTTACCAAAGGGTAACCAATTCTACTGTGTAATGTTACTGTTATCCAACTGATAAGTGTGATCAAGACCAAGGCTATTCTAGAGTGGCCTGTACAGTATCACCAAATATATGCAAGTACTCTAAAAGCTTATATATCTTTACACAACACAGCCACAGTTAAAAGTTTTAAATATATTTAATAATAAATAATGAAAACACAAGACAATACTTATTAACTCAACACAATGACATTAGAGTTCAGAAATCACAGTAAATACTTCAAAATAACATAGTAGGACAGTCTCACAGAAATATAGAAAACATCTACACTAATCTTGCTATTTTCCTATCTATCTCTGAGAGATACTAAGATCTAAGTCTTACTTACAGAGCAAGGCAAAGGACTGGTGAGTTGTTGTCAGATTCTGAACAAAATACAAAATGCACTTTCTTTCTCTCCGAGATAGTTCTTAAATTGATAATACACATTACTGCTGAATCATTTCAGATTACATCATTCTTGTCACCTCTGCTTAAGTTCCCAGGCTAACATAACTTAAAATTTAACATTTCTTTGTGATCTGCAACTGAAAGGAAGTCACAGAGCAATAAAAGACACTTTACATTTGAAACCTAGTAATTATCTCTGTCTCAAACAATAGAAAGAATTGCCAGCTGCAGACATTCTGTCTTCCAGCTGAAATAACACACAGTCATAAAATGATTTATTTATTTTCTCAGAGTTTGCAAGTTAACTCTGCATGTACCAATGTCTACTATGAAATATACATTACATAGGCATAGAGTTTGTACACATTTCTGCTTTCTTCCAGCAGGGTGCACTGTGGTTACAATCTTGAAGCTCAACACATAACACAGTTTTCTTACATTTGTAAAACAGGCCTGTGGATCATATTAATATTTACAATGACATAAAATTATTTATGAAATTCTATCTAGCTGGGCTGGCAGCCTTCACGGGGGGGGGGGGTGTCTTTGAGTGTGCGTGTGAAAGGAGAGAGACAAAGAAAGTGACACAGACAGAAAGGTAGACAGGTCACTGGAACATATCGCATATTTTTTTGTTCATGTATTCTGAAGAAAGGTTGAAAATCAGTGACCTCTTTGTTCACTTGGTACAGTGCATCAGATATGCAAATAGTAATTAAGAGGCCAACAGAGAAAGCTATAAATCTGTATTTTAAGATTTAAACAGTAATGGACAAAAATATGTAATGATACTGCTCATCCTAGTTGTAGATAAGAGCATGTGTATGTACCTTAAAGAGCATTTACAGATATAGCATCTGCATATAAATTCATAGCATGTGCAGCCAGCAGTGCCACTTTGATAGAACAGCCAGAGTATTAGCATGTATGAGTGTGGTAATCAGTCTACTTATAAGTTTATTTAAGTTTAAGTTACAAAGCCTCATTTCTTTTTTTTTTTACTCAACAAATTTTTATTTTGTTTCTTGAGAAGAAATCAAAAACCAGTAAATTTAGATTACAATTCAATAATAGTAAAAGGAACAAAAACATTATTTACAATATTTACAAGTGACCCAAAGGAGAAACAGTACAATAATAATTAATAAAAAATCCAGAGAAGAAGAAGAGAAAAAAAAAAAAAAAAAGTCCAGCTTGAACGGAGCCCACTAATGTTCGTCTGTTTTATCCTGACTAGATAAATGACACTAGTGTTCTACTACATAAACCATTTATAAAAAATCATTTAATTAGCACTTGTTTAGTGCCTACATTATAGTATATGTGTATTTATTGTAATCTGTGTCAAAATGTTGTGGTTTCAACTCTAGAAAGAGTAGAGGAAGCACTAAGCCATTTCTAGGCCTCTAATTGTTTGTAGAACATTGAATTGTGCTGTTTTGCTATTGGTCAGTAATCTCATTAAATTTTTTGTATCTCTGTGCCTCTGTTCCTCCCCCAGCCATTTAATCATACACTGTATAGACACAGGCACTTGGAACCATAACCTACTCCCAGAAATTCTGAAATGTTTTTAAGTCACTAGTTGAGTAAAGTGTTTAATCTTCGTATGTAGACTTGTATTGTTCATTTTAGACAAACAGCAGTCCAGTTAACAAACTCCTAATCTGTTAAGCACTACTCACCCTTCACTCTAAATCAGTAAACCAAAAGAGCTGCTGGGTCTGCATCTTCCCACTGTCTACAGAGACAGCTTGGTTAAAATGAGCAGCCTGAGACAATGCAGCACTTGTCTCATGTTCACTGACAACCACTTTGTACTTAATTTACTACAGCGTGTGAGAGATATGCTTATACAATGTTATCTGTGGCAAACCACGGCAAATGACAAAGTTGTCAGCATCATCACTTCACCACACTAAACCTCAAACCAAGTTAATGGATTCACGTAAATTGGGGGAGGGTCTTAAAACTAATCTACCTAAACTTTAAAGGCCACGTAGATGCAACAGTAGCAACAAATACCCTCAGCAACCTCTCAAATATTCAACTCAAGCATCACCAGTCATGAAACATGTGCACCTATAACTCACGATGTCTCCTATCAAAAGCCCTTAAGGCAAACCTGTTCATAACCTAACATCATAGTCATAGGTGACTCCATTGTGATGAATGATGATGCACCACTCATCAAGCTGAGCAAGAAGAGGGTTACGGTCATTTGCCTATCAGGGACCGGGATTTGCCACATAATGAACACACTCAAGTCCTTCCACAAGTAAACATGATGGTTGTGACACAGTCATAATACATGTAGAAGTAAATGACTTGTGGCTTACCTCTCTGGATTACACGAAGAATGACATGATGGAGCATTCAGAATGTTTATCTGAAGGAGGTATGAACCAAGCCCTGAGAAGCATCTTACTTTCACCAAGAATGATGCCACAATGTGAACAAAAAAATCATTAAGTTCAACAACTGACTTAGCTTTTGGTGTCATTCAAATGGGTATAATATATATCAGCCTGCGAGGACACTGCAAAAAGTCCAAATTGTTTTGCCAGGTATGAATTGCACCTATTTCCCCAAGGGATTTGGATATTGCCAAAAAAACTTTTCTGGTCATATAATATCTTTGTTAGGCAAAGTCAGTCTTCAAAAGCTTACAACATAACGAAACAGAATTTGATTAAATTCAGATACTTTTCTGAAGTAAAAGCCAATACCAAAGGGCTCTCGGCTGAGTATGTTTATAGATGACTACAAGCTAGGAACAGTCATTGAATCCCCAAGTAACTTAGCCATCTTGCAGGAAGGTTTGTCCCAAATAAATTACTAGTGTCAAAATCATGGACTGAAACTAAATGCTCCAAAAAATGCATTATTGTATCCTTTGGGAAGTCATCTTTCCCAGGGAACTACCACATTAACAATATGCCTCAAGAGTTGACCCGGTTGTTTGAGATTTGAGAACTTATGTGGCTAGTGACATAACCTTTGACCAATATGTTCCCATTGTTGTAAGAAAGACCGTATATATTGTACAGCTTATAAACAAAGGGATGTCTGGATCTAGAAATTATATTGTCTCCCTTTACTTGGCCTTCGTTAGGCCAGTCATTGATTATAATGCCTCCTTTGACATGTCTCTGTCCAGACACTTGCAACAACTGGAATGCCCACAGGATACTTTGCTAAAAGGATACAAGGCCTAAACAACATGTCCTACATGGACTGTCTCAAAGTCCTGTCACTATATTCGGCATCCCACATACTGCTAAGAGGTGACCTGTGTCTGGCATACAAGGCATCCTCTGACCCATTTCTGATGGATTTACTGCACATCAGCAAGTCAAATGGCATAGGAAATACTATACCTAGGGATCTAAATCTCTTATGCAACATCAACAGAATGGTTTGGAGGGGCAGGTATATCTTCCAAGGATACTGCTGCTCTGTAACAGACTCCCCATCCATGCAAATCAAAGTTTATCCCTGTCCATATTCGAGTGCAACTTGGATTTATGGAAGGGAAATAGAAAATATACCCCAGGACTGCCCTCTGTATTACAAATGGACAGAGGCAGCTCCTAAATGCTCTATCCCATGTATGGCTCCCATCAAATTATCTATGGTATGATCTCAGTTAATATAGAAGTATCAACTATAGGATGGGTAAGGCCAATCTCTAACCAGATGGGATAAGTTAATTTAAGCACAAAAAGGAAAATAGGGAAGGCTTAAAATGATCTGCAAGGGCAGCTATTCCTTACTAGTACTAGCTATTACTTACATATGAACCTGTAACATGAAAGTATGGCTACTCAATGCAAGGGCCTTAACAAAACATTACATTCCCTATAGGCACTCATTCTACAGAATATGCTGATATATGCATCATCACAAAGACCTGGTTAGAAAATATTGAAAGCACCCTATCAGTGCAAGGTCTGAATGCCTACCACACATTCAGACCAAGTATATTAGATGAAGGCACCAAAGGCAATGAGATCTCTATATTCATAAAATAAAATTTCCCCTTAGAACTCATTAGGCAAGAAAATGACCTTCCCCATCCAGCTTACCATTAAAAAAAAACACACATTGTAGCTAACTATAGGATCCTCTCTATGTCCCTCTAGGTTCAAAACTCCTACCTGACTTGTTTGGAAGTCCTAACCATTCAGCCAAACCACCTTCTCTTAAGGGACAAACGTATACCTCCCCAAAAATGGCCAGAGATTTGACTTCATAAATACAACTTGCTGGACCAACTAGTCTGTACCTCTACTACAGGAGACAAAATCCTAGACTTCATTCTTACCACTGAGACAGCTCTTTTACCTACCAGTTTTAACATCTTCTGCAGTCAAATTTGACCATTAATTAATTATATTCACCATAACACTGAAGCTGGAAGTATCTACCAATAGCTCAGTGTTCGTAGATTATGCTAAAGTTAATCTACTAAAACTGATTGATGACCCAGCAAACTTCCACCCTGATGACCCTTCTAAAAATGTGAACTCCTTCACCACCAGACTCTATGCACAAGACAATAGCTGCATAGAAACATTTGATCCGCTCTGAAATAAACATAATAACATATATATGTGGCATAACAAATGTCAAATAAATAAATAAATAAAGTAAAATAATGCCAATTTTAAAAATATACCCCTTTGGTGGAACCAAAATATAAACAGGCTCAACAATAAAAAAAAGCTCATTGAACAAGAAAATAAATGTCAAAAATGCTATTGCCAAATTTAGCAGGGACCTCCAGTCCCTGGTCAAATCTGCCAAAGCTGGATATGATCTAAAAATAACCACCCATGCAAATGGTAATCACAAAGCCTTCTTTAAGTATCTTAAGATCCTAAGAAATATTGTGAAAAAATGCACAGAGCTAATAGTAAATATCACACACTCCAATTCTAAAAACATAGCCAGTCTACTAACAGATAAATTCAGCTCTAACTTCATGCCTATCTCACCCTCCACACTCCCAAATCACATACTAGCAATCTCCCCCCACTCCATCTCCCAGGGACAAGTCCTCAAAGCACTATCAAAGACCTCTGCTTGTGTGTTGCCTAATAACATACCCGGATGCCTACTAATAAGCTTGAAGAAGAATCTATCAAACCCTCTGGAGGCTTTTCAGCAGCAGCCTCCAATCAGGGTTTGTACTGGGTGAGTGGAGAACTCACCTGCACAAAGGTGGGGCATCAACCGACCTGGGAAACTATATGTCTATAAGCCTGAATGGCCTCATTTGTAAGGATATGGAAAGGTTATTTATGGAATTAATAAATAAGGGCATAGGCAGCCTACAAATTATTGACTCAAGTCAGTTCATATTAGCTAAGGGCAGATGCTGCCTAATTAATCTGGTCAGTTTATTCAAAAAGGTTATCAAAACATTGCATGAGGGGAAAATATGTGCACACCACATACCTAGATCTTGCAAAGGCACTCCACACCATCCAGAATCAGGCATGGTTGATGAACTCATCCAGCTAAATGGAAATCCGTATGTAACTCATTGGATATCAAATTGTCTCACAAATACTACACAGGAAATTACAGTGTCTGGATCTATTTCCTTCAAAAGCTGTCAATAGTAGTGTAACTCTGGGTTTAATCCTTGAGTAACTCCTATTTGACATCTACTTCTCAGAAGTCATAGCTAATGTTTAGGGTTTAATTTGCAGATGATTGTTAAATTGGTGCCATCATTAACTCTCCAGAATATACCAATATCCTTCAAGAAAGTATTTCCCAAACAAATAGCTGGTGTCAAAGTCATGGACTAAAACTAAAATCCAAAAAATGCATAACTGTATCCTTCAGCAAGCATGCTGGTCCCTGCATCTATCACATCGACAGCACACCACTGAAAACTGACTCATAAGTGACAGCCCTGGGAACCCATGTGTACGAGTTGACATTTGATCACCACGTATCTACTATTGTAAGGAAGTCCTTTCTCATTGTCCAGATTATTAATAATGGTGTGGTATCCAAGTATAAGGAAGTAATCATTCCACTGAATGTTGCACTCATTATGCCTGTAATTGAGTATAATCTCCTTTCTGCATGTACCTGTACAAACATCTGACACAATCTGAGAGAATGCTTTCTCACTAAAAAAACAATCAAAAGTTAAATCACAAAAGCTACTCTATTCTACTCAAAGCTCTGATATTCTGTACTTTATAAGCTACTGAGGAGGGATCTCTGCCTCATTTACAGAGCCTCTACTGACCTCATGCTTTCAGATCTACAACACATCTGCAAGTCCAATAGTGATACAATCACCACTCAACAGATGTCATTCTCTTCTACAGCTTAAATAAAACATGTAGGAGAGATAGATAGATCTCAAGAGAATGCCACTTCTCAGGAATCATCTTCCTCTGTAAAGCAACATCTATCTACTCTATTCAAGTGTAATCTGGATAAGTGAATGGAAACCACAAATTCATCCCTGGATTGGTATCTTTGCTTCTTATGGACAGGGTAACTTGTAAATGTCTGTCTGCCTCTCTGTTGTTAGCACTCGTAATACAAGGGATTCATGGAAATACATGGGTAGACTTCTGTAGATCCTCAAAGGTCATCAGCTTAGTAATTACCTATGAAATCTTTAAGAGTGTTTACTAAAGGTTATGAAAAAAATATGAACTATTTTATATATTTAAATTTATAAAATAAAAACTGACTGTGATACTGTTGTGTCAGTGGGGTCTATAAAAGCAGTGTATAATATAACTGAAATGATGATAAACTCAAGTCTGTAGGACAAATACAGACCTAACAATTTCTTTGAGGTACACTGTATTGATAGCAATAATATTCTCTTAGTCAGTCTAATGTCTCTTGAATGGTAAGTCATGCACTGTGGACCAAGATGATATTTAAAGCTGACATGATTTGCTTGGTATGCACAGTGCAATAGTTAGTGTGGGATGTACTGGATTGCAGTAATTAAGCAGGATATGCAAAGGTTATGAAAAATATCATATTTTACAAATGTTTATTAATTATGGAAATACATGTTATAATACAGTAATGATGGGGGGACATTATAATATGGCAGCACTGTGAAGATTTCCAGTGATATAAATGTTTGTTTTGTAAAGCAGTTAAGAATATTGGCTATATTTTCATATTGGAATTCTTCAAAACTGTGTGGCCTGTAGGCATACAAATGTTATCCACATAATCTGTTAAATCTTGTTCCTTCATTTTATGCTTTGACTGCTCCTTGTCCCTAACATTATATTCCATTTACTCATGCAAGCCATCCAGATCTGGATTCAATGGAACACTGAGGTCTCCTCCTAGAACCTAAATATCTCCTCTCATATTACCTCTTTCAAATTAAAAGTTCTCAAACATATTGGGTTAGCAGCATTTGGACATATATATTGCCTATATTTTATTTATTTATTTTATTTTACATTTGTCAACCGAAAACCGCAGTGGTGGTGCTGCGGTAGCATTGTCGCCTCACAGTAAGACGCTGTCCGGTTCGATTCTCAGCTTCTGCGTGGAGACATGCGTGAATGGGCGTACCTTCAATGAAGGTTGTGCATCAGGGCTGGCAACTCGGCACGTAAAAATAAACTGCCAATCATTAGCGGACCGGAGTTACGCTGTGGTGACCCCTAACCGGGAAAAGCCGAAAGACACATTCATTTTACATTTGTCAACCAGGATAGTCCACTGGACAAATGTCCGTATTCAGTGGAGTCCCGGGGAGAAAAGCTCCATAATAAGAAAAAAAGCATGTAATATATAAACAAAAGTAGCAGAGAAAAGTTACAAGCAAGTTAAGTACAGACATAATATTTACATTCAAGTTAAAAAACAGACATAATAGCTCACTTGATGAAACAAGTATTACAGCATCACTAGAGTCACAAGCCTATGAGAAGCATCAACACTATAGCTGGGGTGACAACTACAACATAAAGTAGAATTAAAAGTTTAAACCAGAATCAAAATCTCATTAATAATATATCATATGTATATTAGGACCTAGACCCTTTAATTGCCAAGTAAAAATTGTGATATTAGGTTAGGAGAGGCGAGCATAGTGGAGGAGGGTCTTACCTGGTGTTGTACAAGAGCATAGCCAGCTATTAATGAGGTGGGTTTTAATGATTTTTTAAACTGTGTAAAGGAAGTGATAGTAGTTATTTGACTGGGTAGAACATTCCAGATTTTGGACACAAAATTAGAGAAGAGGGAATCACCTACAGTATTGCTAGTTTTAGTTATCTATTAGAATAGGTTTGTTGCTGGAGCAAAGAGTCCTGTTATTGCTGTGGAGGTAAAGTAGGTTTTGGGCTAATTTCTCTCTCTTTCATTTCCCTGCTGTAAAAACCGCGTTCATACGGTTTTGCACATCCGGGCAGTGCCAGTTAGCTAGGGCTAAATTATTCCTGGCTCCACCAAGTCTCCTCTTCAGTTTCTCCCTTGAAAGTAGTCTAACTTAACTGGGAAAACTACTCATGTACCAACTCCTTTGCTCAATGCTTTCTGGAATTCATAAACTCCAATGTCCTGGATCAACTTATCCACACCCCCACTAGGGGCAGCAATATCCTAGATCTAGTCATTACCAGCATGAGTGACCGGTGTTCCACACCTGAAGTCAATGCCTCATTGGTCCGATCCGACCATCAGCTAATTACCCTAGATATCCACATCCTGCCCCCACCCCCCATTAAGGAAACCATGGTAAAAAATTTCTCCAAAGCCAACTTCATGCTTCTTAAGACAGAAGTTGTGAACTTCAAGACACCCATGCAGATGGACAATACAGTTATGACTACTGAATCCTACACGATTGCACTTTATAAGCACTTACATAAGTGCATGGATCGTGCTATCCCAAACAGAACCAAGATGATATCCTCCAAAAAAAGGAAGCCAATCTGGTGGTCCCCTGCCATAAACAAACTGTACAATAGAAGAAAGAAAGTGTTGCAAAAGAGAGTAAAATCCCATGAGTGGAGGGAGCTCCCTGGTCAGCCTCAGTAAGAAGCTGCAATCCCTGATAAAATCCTCCAAAGCTAGTTATGAAAACAAAATCGTCACTGATTCTAAAGACAACCACAAAGCATTCTATAGCTATGTCAAGAATCTCAATGGCAACACTCAGATCTGCTCTGGGTTACAGCACAATGGCACTAAATATACAGACCCAACTGATATTGCCAACATCCTGGCAGGTTCAGTGCTAACTGTACCCCCCTCTCACCCCCTAAAGATCCCATCACTATACCAGAAGAATGCAAAGTTCCTGTAATCATGGCTGCAGAGGTAAAAACCACACTCTCCAAAGCCAAGAACACAGCATCCATGGGACCAGACAACATCCCGGGCTGCATTCTACATGAACTACAGAACAAACTGGCAGCCCACCTAAGTACCATGTTCAATCATAGCCTTACCTCAGGCTTTGTGCCTGCTGAATGGTGCACAGCGACGGTTATCCCACTCCACAAGGGGGGAGCCACCATGGACCCCAGGAACTACCACCCCATTAGCCTGACGAGCCTGGTCTGCAAGGCCATGGAACATATCATCATGGAACTTATAAACAAAGACATTGGTAATCTCCAAACTCTGGACCCCACCCAGTTCGGGTTTGTAAAAGGCAGATCATGTCTCCTAAACCTGATAGACTTCCTTGAAGCAGTCATCAAAGCTGTAGACAAGGGTAAGGTGGTTCACACAGCCTAACTAGATCTTGCCAAGGCTTTCAACACCATCCCCCACTCTGGAATTATAGATAAACTCACTAAACTATGTATAAATCCCTATGTCACAAGATGGGTTGCCAACTGGCTCATTGACAGAACCCACACTCTGAAAGTAGCAGACTCCAAATCCGACTTCAGACCATTGACAAGTGGAGTACCACAGGGTTCAGTCCTGGGTCCTCTCCTGTTTGGTATCTAATTGTTTGAAGTACAGGCTAACACAGAAGGTCTTTGGCTAATGAAGTTCGCAGATGACTGCAAACTAGGAGCTATAATCGAAACTCATAATGATGTGGACATCCTACAAAAGGGCCTCACTGAGACAGATGCCTGGTGTCAAAGCCATGGCCTCAAGCTCAATGCCAGAAAGTGCATTGTCATCCCCTTTGGTAAAAACTCTGTACCCATGAACTACAACATAGGCGGTAGTATACGTAACACCGAAAGTGTGATAAGAGACCTTGGGACACAGGTGGACAGTAGTCTCTCCTTTGATAATCACATCACCACAGTAGTCAGGAAATCCACCTCATCACAAAAGGTTTCTCATTCAGAAAAAAAGAGGTCATTGTTCCCCTCTACTCATCACTCATTAGACCCATTATAGAGTACAACACCTCTTTTGGTATGTACCTTACAAGACATCTACAACAACTGGAAAGGCCGCAAAAATACCTCACAAAGAGGATTACTGGCCTCAAACAGATGCCCTACGCAGACCGTCTCAAAAAACTTCAGCTTTACTCCGTCGCATATCGCCTACTCAGAGGTGATCTCTGCCTAACATACAAAGCTATGTCAAACCCAGAGCTGTTGAACATGCTCCACTTAAAGAAATCCCAATCCCTCCGAGCTACACACTCTAGGGACCTAAACCTTGTCACCACAATAAACAGAACGTGCCGGAGGGATAGATTCCTGTCCCAGAGACTTCCCATTCTCTGGAATAAACTACCTATCTATATCAAACAAAGCTCCTCATTAGCACTCTTCAAGAAAAATCTTGAAGATTGAATGGGACATAGGAAATTCACCCCAGGGATCATCTCTGTGGCTCTGCTCGACAGTGGCACAGGAAAATAATTTTCTTGGGTGGCAAAAGCAAGGGTACTTTTTTGGCTGGGCTTGTATAGGCCCCGTGGCTGATAACCTAGTACCTACCTATGAACCTATGAACTCTCAACCTAAACACTTAAAAAAAGCATCATACAGTCTAGCACTTGCTCAGACCTAATAGCAAGCACTAATATACCCCAACACTTGATCGCCCAGCAGGGCAAGGCTCATTATTCACCCCTCACAAACCAAGTGACTAATCAGCTCACCCTACTATTCAGGCATGACCAAAGGGCAATTTCAAGTATACTCTCCAGTCCAGCTGCTGAACCTGGGTATCCTGAGGCAATGTTACAACTGCCTCATGTATACAGACAACCCTCTCCTCCTACCACAAAACAATAACATATGCGAGAGATGCAATTATATAGCTATATTTGGAGGCTAAGGTCTCTCCACCCAAGACTGGAACAGGCAGTCATGAGGAGAAGGTTAACACTTGCACCACACCTCCAGCCTCACATAGACATACCAAACCAGGACTGGCAAAAAATACACATAAATACACAAAATCATATTCGGAGGTTCTAAATAAAAACCTGCAAAAACATCAGAGACCACCAAAGCAGACACCCAAAAAACCTGCACCTCCCGTCACAAACCAGACAACACATAAAACACAAAATCAGTGTGCCGCACAATCACAGCACTTAAGGCGAAATAACATACCTAGCACACTAGTAATAGGCGACTCTATAGTCAGGCACACTGACGTCCCTCTCACTAGGCTGGACAAGGAGAAGGTTACTGTTAGCTGCCTGTCGGGAGCCAGAATCCGCCACATAACACAAGCACTCAGGTCACTCCAGAACAAGTACAAATATGACTCTGTCATTGTTCATGTTGGTGTGAATGACCTGAGATGTACCTCCCTGGACTACATGATAGCCCAGGCGGGTATGACCCTGACCTTGAGTAACATCCTACCCTCACCAAAAATGATACCACAGTATAAAGAAAAAATGATCAATTTCAACAATTGGCTAAGCTTCTGATGTCATTCAAAGGGGATCCAGTTTCTGTCAGCCTGGGATGACATGCTCGACAAGCCTTGTTGCTTTGCAAGAGATGGCTTGCATCTATTACCCCTAGGCTTTTGAATACTGGCCAAAGCTCTTGCTGCCCCCATAGTGCCTTTCTTAGGCAAGGCTCAAAAGTCAAACACACCTCCGTAAATAGCACAAATAAAAAAATGCGTGTTACGCTACTCAACGCCAGGAGTTTAAATCTCAAAATGCACACGCTCGAAGCACTCCTCAGTATGGAGAACGTCGACATCTATGCAGTAACTGAAAGCTAGTTCAAGGCTCCACAGAGTACCCCAGCACCACTGGGCTACAACTCATACCACACATTTCGGCCACAGAACATGGACCGAAACAAAAAAGGAGGGGGTGTATCCATATTCATCAGGATACCTACACCTCCAGGTTAGAGGTGCAGCATGATACCTCTGAAATCATCCATGTGCAACTAACATTGGGCAAATCTGCAATGAAAATTGTGGCCTGCTACAGATCACTCTCCATGACTCAGGACCACCACTCTGCCTTTCTGGAGACACTGGAAAACATGAAGGTCCTACCGAACACCCTGATATTGGGCTATTTCAATTTCATTAACTGGGAAAACTACTCAGGTACAAACTTCCAGGTTCAGCGCTTCCTGGAATTTATTAACTCAAATGTCCTGGATCAGCTGGTAAACTCCCCTACCAGAGGTGAAAACATATTGGACCTGGTCATCACCAACATGGGCGACAGGTGTTCCGCACCGGAGGTCAACCCTTCACTGGTTAGATCAGACCATAAACTAATCACTCTGGATGTCCACACCACACCACCACCCCCAACCAAGAAAACCACAGTAAAAAACTTTTCTGTAGGAAACTTCACCTTACTTGAGACAGAGATGGTAAGTTTCACATCCCCCACGGTAAAAGATAACAGTGTCCAAGATGCAGGAACCTTTACAAATGCACTCCATGAGCACCTACAAGGATGCATGGATCATGCCATCCCTAGCAAAAGTAAGACTCACTCCCCTAAGAGAAGGAAACCAATCTGGTGGACCCCTGCCATAAACAGGCTATACAATAGAAGGAGGAAACTAGTTCAGAAAAAAAGCAAATCCCAAGAAGGAAAGATATCCCTGATCAGTATCAGTAAGAAACTAAAGTCCCTCATAAAATCATCCAAGGCTAACTTCGAAAGAAAAAAGCCAAGGATTCGAAAGATAACCACAAAGCCTTCTTTAGCTATGTCAAGAATCTAAGTGGCAACTCGCAGATATGCTCTGAGCTAGTGCAAAATAGCACAAAATATACTGAACCTACTGATATTGCCAACATCCTGGCAGATAGATCCAGTGCAAACTTCACCCCCCTCTCACCCCCAAAAGGGCCCACAACAATACCGGAAAGGTGTAGTGTCCCGGAAATCACAGATGCACAGGTGAAAACAGCCCTTTCAAAAGCCAAAAGCACAGCATCAATGGGGCCAGATGGTGTCCCAGGCTGCGTCTTGCATGAACTACAAAATGAATTAACCCCCCACCTAAACACACTGTTCAACCTCAGCCTCTCCACAGGCTATGTGCCCATAGAATGGTGCACAGCAACGGTTATTCCATTCCACAAAGGAGGGGCCACAACTGACCCTGGTAACTATTGCCCCATAAGCCTGACTAGCCTGGTCTGCAAGGCTATGGCATGCATCATCATGGAATGCATTAACAAAGACATTGGGAACCTCCAAACACTTGACCCGACCTAGTTCAGCTTTGTTAAGGGCAGATCATGCCTACTAAACCTGGTTGACTTCTTCGAGACAGTCACCAAGGCTATAGATGAGGGGAAGGTGTTTTACACAGCCTACCTTGACCTCGCCAAGGCTTTTGACACCATTCCCCACTCGAGAATTATAGAAAAACTCACCAGCCTGAACATAAACCCCTACAACACAAGATGGGTTGCCAACTGGCTTACAGACAGAACTCACACAGTAAGAATAGCGGGCTCCAGGTCCGACTCTAAACCAGTCACAAGTGGTGTCCCACAAGGCTCGGTCCTGGGACCCTTACTGTTTGGCATATACTTCTCAGAAGTACAGGCAAACACAGGAGGACTATGGCTAACCAAGTTCGCCGATGACTGCAAACTGGGAGCCATAACTGACTTCCCGGCTGACACAGACATTCTCCAAAAGGGCCTTACTGAGACGGATACCTGGTGTCAGTCATGGTCTCAAGCTAAATGCCAAGAAATGCATAGTCATCCCGTTTGGGAAAAACAAAACACCTATGAATTACCACATAGGTGGCAGCCCCCTTACTACAGAAGAGGTAATAAGAGATCTGGGGACCCAGGTAGATAGTAATCTCTCCTTTGACAATCATATTGCTAAAGTAGTTAGGAAATCCTTCTATGTAGCCCAGCTAATTAATAAAGGGTTTGCATCCAGAAATAAAGAGGTTATAGTGCCCCTCTACTCATCACTCATCAGACCCGTCATAGAGTACAATGCCCCATTTGGGATGTACCTCACAAGACACTTCCAACAGCTGGAAAGACCACAAAAGTACCACACCAAGAGAATTACTGGCCTAAAACATATGTCCTATGCAGCCCGACTGGGAAAACTCCAGCTGTACTCAGTGGCATATCTCGCTTACTCAGAGATAATCTCTGCCTGACTTACAAAGCCATGTCCAACTCAGAATTGATGGACATGCCCCACCTAAAGAAATCCAAGTCACTGTGAGCCACTCACTCTAGTGAGCTAAACCTCACCACAACAATAAATAGAAACTACTGGAGGGATAGATTTCTGTCACAGAGACTCCCCATGCTTTGGAACAAAATTTCTAACTACATTAGGCAGAGCCCCTCAATAACACTCCTCAAGAGAAACCTTGATGAGTGGATGGGTAACAGAAAATATACCCCTGGGATCACTTCATTGACTCTTCTTGACAGAGGCTCAGTTAATTAATCAATGGGGCGGCAAAAGCTGACACACTCTGGCTAGGCTTATAAATGCCCTCGGGCAGATAGCCTAGTACCTACCTATTATCCTATGAACCTATGAAGTGCAGGGTTTTTTTCTGGATGATACAGAGTTTTATGGGCCAGAACAAGTTGGTTGTGATGTAAGAGTTGGGGAAGTTCCAGACAGTTGAGCTGCTTCAGGATAAGCAGTGGTGAGACCTATATGGGGAGTCAGAGGTGAATCTCTCAATTTTGCTATAGCATGAGTCAAGCCTGGCTAAATCTGCTTTTCTAAGGTTGGTTAGAATAGGTGACGCATAGAGGAGGATTGAGATGAGGTGGGTATGGGCTATGGTTGCTTTTGTTGGTTGGGTAAGGAATTGTCTATTTCTATAGAGGGTACCTAGTTTTTTGAGGACCTTATTGATGGTCTGGGAGATGTGAATATCAAATCTGAGTCTAATCAATCTCAACACCAAGGAGTTTGATATGCTCTGAGGGAGAGATAGTAGTATTATTGCTGGACAAGATATTGAAAGTGGTGATTGATGAGGGGCACCTAGTAGGTTTAAAGAGCAGTAGTTTGGTTTTAGCAGGGTTTAGTATAAGTTGTGTATTGGATAGCCATGCTTCCAAAGAGAGGAATGATTTTTGTGTTAAAGTGTGAAGTTCATTTAGTGAGGAAGCTGCATAAATCAACATTGAATCATCTGCATATTGAATGACAGATGCACTGGGAGTGGAGGAATATAGTTTGTTGGTATAGAGGGTGAACAGCATGGGCCTAACATAGAACCCTGAGGAACACCAAGAGTAATTGGTAGAAGGGGTGAGAGGTCTTGTTTCCTGCTGTCGGCTGGTGAAATAGCTTTGGAACCGTGCTATGGAGAATTGAAAAAGCTAATTCAGACATTTATGTGATAAGAATGTCATATCTAACCATATCAAAGGCCTTTGATAGGTCAAGAAAAGTGACAGAAATATATTGATCATTGTTTCTATGAGAGTTTATTGTATTGGTGAAGGTCATGAAGGCAGTGGTTGTACTATGGAAGGGACGAAACCGTGCTGATTATTTGAGAGACGTTTATGTGTATGGAGGTAGTCTAGTAATTGGAAATGTATACATTTTTCAAGATTTTTTGCTAAAGGTGATAGTATTGCGATTGGTCAGTAGTTAGTAAATTCTGTGGAGCTGCCTCCTTTATGTAGGGGGATTATATAAGATATTTTCCAAATCTCAGGGACAATGGCTTCTGAAAGGGATCTGTGGATTAGAATGGCTATAGGGTAGGCCACCTCTTCTGGAGCAGTTTTTAGGAATTCCCCTGGTAATTTATCAGCAGCCAGAGCAGTGGGTTTTAGTTTTACGAGGATTCTTTTTTTAATTCTATCTATAGAGATAGGTTGGAGTTGGAAGGAGTTATTCTTTGTGTGAGTAGTGGAGGGTTCAAAGGTTCTGTTGGTTAGCTAGGGTTTGAATTGTTTCACTAAAGTATTTGTTAAATTGTGTTGCAATGCTATCTGAGTCATTTACTAGGGTGGGAGTGGGAGTACAACTTTTGCCTGGTAGCAGTAGCTTGTTTATGGCTGCCCAAAATTTTGGGGAGGGGTGATGTTGGTGCTTGGTTTGAAGGACTGTGTAGTAATTAATCTTGTCAAGTTTTACCAGCTTCTTGGCTTTATTCCTAACTCCTGGATATTGTTGTTTAGCAGCTGGGAACTTGACAGAATGCCAATGATCCCATGCTTTGTCCCTGGATTTGAGGATGAGTTTGGTTTCTTTGGTAAGCCAAAGTGTGAGATTACCTCTGATTCTTAAATTTCTGGGAGGGGGCATGAAGATTTAATATGCCTAGAAAGGTGGCATTAAAGTAGGAAACTGCCTTGTTTAATTCCTGGTATTTCAGGGGTGTCCAATTGCAATGTTTTAGCTCTACAATGAAGTTAATGGGGCTAAAGTTCGTTCTGCTTCTGATGGTATGGTAGACCGTACCATCTGGAAGGTATCCTGCTAGAGTGGGGTGACTTGGTTTATTAATTAGAATCCAGTCCAGGACAGATTCCTTGTTAGTTGCCTTGTCAATTCTTGTAGGTGTGTGGATGGTTTGGGTGAAGCCGTGGAGGTAAATGAGGTTTGTTGGGGTGGGGGTGTTACAGGATAGCCAGTCTATATTAAAATCTCCCAGAAGAATAGTTTCATTTTGGAGTGATAGACAGGACCAATGGAGTAGGCTTTCTAGAGTGGGTATGTTGTTACCGTGAGGTATATAGCATCCAATTATGTTTATTCTTTTTTTGGAGTCGAGTGTTAACTGGGTGAACAGTATTTCAGCATTGTCCACAGAGGGATATTTTATGCATAGTGGTTGCACTTTGAGGTTATTTTTAAATAGTATGGCAATGCCACCCCCTTTTTTGTCATTTCTATCCTTCCTTAGGATGTTGTTTCCTGGGGGGGTAATTTCATTGTCACTGGTGTGTGGCTTAAGCCAAGTCTTAGTTAAGACAACTATGACTGGCAGGTAAAGTGAGAGGCAGGCATGTAGATCATAAATTTTGTTGGAGATACTTCTACAGTATTTAGAAAGAGTAGGTCAGTTGTTTTCCTAGGGGTTTGATTTAAGCTATTGGGGAGATGGGGAATTTCTGGTGATGGAAGGTTTGAAGGAGTAGCAGGTCCGGGGTTAGCATGAACATCTCCAGAGATAATTTAGAGGCAATGTAGATAAAGGTCTGCAAGAGTTTTGTGACTTCTCTATTAAATTTTAGGGAGGGTTTAGGATAGTTAGGGTGTTGTAGTATTTTAAAGTAAGAATAGTCAGTGGGTGATAGGGTGAGGATTGAGGAAAAGATTGAGACGTAAGATTGACTGATGTGGTGAGAGGTAGCAGTAACTGTATGATGTGAAGTTACATGTAGGTGGGTATGGTAAGAGGTAAGAAGACTCATAGTTGATAGAATTAGCATATGAATAGGCATTAATAGCATGTTGGTGTGCTATATGTGTACTGTAGGGATTGATAAGGGTCGGGTATGGGAGTATTACTTAGAGAAGCTAGTTGATGATAAGGGTGGAGTATGGGATAATTAGTTAGAGATGCAAAGTTGGGGAGGGTAATCAGAGAGTTATACCTCTTGGCAGGGTTAAGGAGGCTAGTGAGGTGATAAGTGTGATTGGGTAATGAGGTTATGGGTGTGGCTAGGTGTTTTTGGTTAGTGGATGGTAGGTGTGGTTAGGTGTAAAGATAAGTTTGAGTGTAGTGGGGGTGGGTGTGAATTAGGGGTAGGGGAGCAAAGTGAGCCCAAGTGTAATAAGGGCAATCGCAACAGAGTACACCACCTGGAAGAACAGAATGAGGATGCAAAGAAAAAACAATCAGTAGAGTGTGGTAAGTGCTGGGTGCAGAGAGAGGAGTACAGAGAAGCTTATAGTTAGGAGGAGGATAGGGTCAGAGTGGGTAGGAGTGCTTAGAGGAGGTGGGAGATAATAATAGTATTTCAGGAGTGGTGGCAGAAAAAAATCAGGAGGGTTATTAAGAGAAAGAGGGGGAGTAAGACAGTTTCTGGTTGGTTATTAACTACAGAGCGAACCTGATGGGGAGGCAGTAAGACTAGGCAAGTGAACTGTAAAGACTTTGTTTTTGACTTTTTAACTAGAGTTGGATTCATTGAGACCTGTGGCTGTCTTTGCAGTAGATGCCTGATGTCTCCAAATGAGCTCGAAGAGCGGGAACCTTTTGGTGAGATGTGGGGCTGGGGTTTTGCAGTCTGTGTACCATGGACCCCGAATGTCATGGCTGGGTTATATCCTGTAAGGAAGAGATGTAGTATTAAACCAAGAAATTCCCCAGTTATATTCTATGTGGGGGTAGAGGGAGTATGTTAGTAGAATGTGGAGAGGGTGATGAGCACAATAGATATAAGCAATAGTAGAATATCCTCACTATAAACAGCTGTATTAACACAACTTTACAAGGTTAAGACTGAATAGTGCAGACAGGAGGTCAACTGTATGTTTAGGCAATTTCAATTACAACAACTTTATTTAGGCATATCTAGACAATATCACTATTTTACTACTTTGTACTATACCCTTCCATTTAATTCCTCAACCTATAAAACATATTCTACAAAATTCCAGCTTAACATTCAGGCTCCAATGAAATAGAATTACTACTACTTTCTTCCACTCCCCATTTTGTAATCCGTTACTATGCCTGGGTATTCCTGCTGCTGTAACTAATGCACTTCCCTAATCCTTGGCTTAATTTTTTATAGTAGGGCCAGTTGAATGTTTGAATGTTTTCATTTCTGATAAAAGTGATTATGTTTAAGAGGATGCAAGTGTCCTCCTACATTCCAAGAGATAAAATTAATGTGTGTAGCCTTATTCATATCTCAGCCATCTTTACCACTGTTAATGGACCCTCATCGTGGTCTCATCTGTCTCCACAGCATAAGTTTGAGGAATTGACTCCCTGGGCTGGACCATAACTCCTTTGTCCATTATATACATATACCTATACACACATACCCAGCACAAGTCAATTATATTGGCTTGTATTGCAGTGCAAACAGTGCAAAAGAGCAGTTTTTCATCTCCTCTCCTACTGACAATCAATAAAACTGAAGTAAGTCATATGCTAATGAAGCATAATATAAACACTGGCATACTCCAAATGACTTGTGGCTCATTTCAGAATCCAATAAGTCTTATGTAAAATATGCCAAAGTCATTTATTATTGGATAAACTGTATATTTCATACATTTAACTAAAATGAATAAAAACTTTATATTTCTTGTTTTACAAGAATTTAACAAAGAAACTCCATGAAGGAAGGAAGGAAGGAAGAAACAATACTTTAAATCAAATGAAAAATGTAAAGCTTATTTGCCTTTTTTATGTGTTTTTCTGTACTCTTTGAAACAACTTCTCATCCTGTGATGACTCCTACAAAGGTTAAGGGGAAGAACCAACAGGCCTTCTCACCTCTTACCTAAGAAAGGTCATCTTTCAACATGCTCCTGGTATGACCTTTATTTTTACAACATTCTTAGGTTCATAGGTGTATATTAGGCTAATGACCATTGAGGCCTTGTAAGCCTAGCCATTCATCTCAAAAGTACTTGACAAGTCTGGTTCCTTAAGATTATTTTAAGGGGTATATGTAGGCCAGGGCTTGGGTGGTCAAGCATTTACAGGATACTTCTCTCCATTAAAGACATAGATGTCAGAACAGGAATGAATTTCCAATTCCCCATCCTCTGGTCCAAGTTATTCTTGCATTATGTTAGTTAAGAACTCTAATTCACATGGATGGGAAGCCTGTTCTTGAGAATATGTAGTCTGTGAGAAACATACCTGTCCTTTCAGCATGTCCTGATTATGTCTTAAGCAAAGTTTAAATCTATAGAATGGGTAATTCTGATGCTATTTGTTTTGTGGATGTGCTGTGCAATCTATATGTTTTGCACATTGTCCAGTATGTCTCTTTGCAGTGTGCACTAGTGACTGCATATGGTCCACGGACGCTGGTTGTGACTTGTATATCAGTTCACCCGACAATGATAAACCAGTTCCATCAAGTTTCAGAAGTCTGTCCTGGTTTGCCAGCAGGACAAATCTTGAGTATCAGTCCGATCCCTTCTTTTCTCTACACTGCTCTCTAGTACTACTTGGTCTCATGAGTTGCTCTGCACCCATGCTGTTTACTATGCTTTCTGTTTTATTTTTTCCTAGGACATGTTTGTTCTGCTTTCAATATGGTTGATTTTCTGGCTATGTCATATTACTGCCAAAGTCTGTTCCTTCATTCCTCTCAGTATTTACATCATCTCTAAATGCTCTACCTGGTGAAATCTCTATTATCTGTTGAGTTCAGTATCTACTATTATTTTTTTTCAAATAGTTTATTACATTGTGATTTGTGGCATCTTCATCTTGCTAGCCTTTTTTCACACATTTGGTATAGCTGCATCTTCCATTCTTCTGGATTTATTTGTCTCTCATTCCATTTCATTGTATATAATAATATGTTCCAAACCACTCCATGAGTTTTTAGCTCTTTTATCCCTCTCTTCTTTGTAAAACCGCCATGCATCTACAACAACTCTGAATCGTCTCACTTTGTCCATGCTATTACCATTAATGTTGCCGGGTAAAAGACAAGGTGAGGGAGCATTGCGCTTCCTTGTGACATTGATACGTCTGTAAAAAAGTCCTCCCCAAATTTAAGGCTGTTTTGCCAAAAAAGAAGCCCTCTGAGTTTTCTGCTGTACTAGATAATCCAGTCCTTTGTGGGGAAAGAGAAAAGGGCCATAAGCATATATCTGGATTTATCCAATTCTGATTTCCTTCTTCCATCTCTGTAAATCCTTTCTGTTCTGAAAACCAAGTTAGATGGAAGTTCCTTCCCCTATTTGATCATATGTTCCACAAATTCTGGTAATTCCTCAGTTGACACCATCTCAGGTATACCAGTAATTTGTACATTGCACGTCAGGTTTCTGTCTTCCAAATTGTCAACTGGCAGCTTTAACATTATAGACATTCTTCTCTAGTCATTGATCTGATTCTTTGACTTTTGCCTTTTTCATTTGCATTCCTTGCATGTTGGTACGTGCTTCCTGAGTAGGCAGCACAATAGAATGGAAGGCACCCACGACGTACATTATCACAGACAAACCCTGAATCAGCTTTACTTCTGAAATTGTTACCACTTCATGAAGCATTCAATACATGTTCTGTTTAAACTGATTTTCCTGCCATTTTAGATTTATCAAGCCATCTCCTCAAATTCTACTCACATTATAGCAACATTGCTGAGTCAGTGAGGAGAGAGAGACTGAACTAACCAGCTACTTCTCCCTAGGAAGCACCCCCTCCCCCCAAGGGTTTATTTGTTGCACAGACTTCACCTACAGAAGTAGACTTATTCTGATTTTATATATATATTTTTTTAGCAGCTGCCTGTCCACTTTGTTCAGAAATTATTCAGTGTTTGTTCCACTTTCCATCAAAATCCTCAGTCAAGGCCCACAGTCTTTCTCTAAACTTGTTGAGAACAGCCTTGGCAATGGAATGGAATGGAATGATACTACAATGTCATTATATTCAAGGGTATAGCCAAAAAAATGCATTTTGTATTCAAACCTAATGTTGCTGCCCCCCACCAGTCCCTATCATTTTAAAAATATACTCAACCCTCAAAAAGCTACAACCAATATTTATTTAGCGTTTGTTTACCTGGAAAGTCTGACTTGGAATGAAGCCAATTTTCAGCAGAGACCTGGGGAGAAATGTTCCAGGTGCATGTCTTTGTAATGTGGGAGGAAACTGGAGTACCCAGAAGAAACTCACGCAAATACAGGGAGGACATGCAGACTCCGCACAAAGGGTACACCAGCCAAGAATCAAACCAGAGAACCTCTTGTTGTGAGGTGACAATACTACCACTGCACCACTGTGCTGTCCAATACATATAGGAAGGCAACCTGTTTTTTAACTTTTACCATTTATTCCCATAGAAAGCTGTTTTAGAGCTGTATTCCTTTCACACAGACATTTTTGTATACCTCTGTACTCTAAATATTCATTTGCACAGTTTTAAACATTCTGTGCTTTTTGAGTGTTGAAGTTTCTAAGAGATGCTCAGAAAAACAAAACGTGCTACTTTAAGTACATTGAGTATGCCTAGCTAACCCCATACTATCTTACATACAATATCTGATTACTTATACTGTTTGAATTAAGTAAGTAAAGTAGAAGAGTAACACTGAATGTTTTAATATCCATAATTATTGTATTATTAGACAGCAGATTAAATAAATTAATGGTTGGCCTCCAATCATTATACTTTGATAGTTAACTACTGATACATCGGCATGCCAAATATTTGCTGAGTATAATCTAGATGGCATTACAATCATGTGATCGCATACTACCAATATGGCCAGAAAATAAATCTCTGCTGCTTTTTTTGCTGACAGTCTTTGAAGTGATATCATAGCAATTAACAACTACAGTTCAACAACAGCACAAGAGTGATCCATTATGTCATACTTAATTATATTATTCCATGTAGTTTGGATTTTGTTGATTCACTAGGTCATTTTTTTCCTTTCAAAGGGTTGGCTGAGGGAAGTACAATTTGAAAGCCAAAGGTCCTGCCGTGTAAATATATTATTATTTTCTTATTTTTATTTGAGTAAATAAATATACAAACATACACTGCCATCACAATGTGCTGAGATTCCTGCAGTACAATGCATCCTGAAGCCAATTATCAATTCTTCTTTTGGCTTTTTCCCAGTAAGGGGTTGCCACAGCAGATCACCTGTCTGCTCATGATTGGCAGTGGAGTTTTATGGTGTTGAGTTGCCAGCCCAGCACCCAACCTTCCACAGGAGGCACAAACACTCACACCTAGGGCCAATTTAGCATGTCCAGTCCACCTACAGCATGTCTTTGGGAGGAAACCAGAGTACCCGGAGGAAACCCACGTGACCACAAGGAGGACATGCAGACTCCACACAGAAGGCACCCCAGCCGAGGATTGAACCAGAGAACCTCTTGCTGTGAGGTGACAACGCTAACCGCTACACTACCATGGCCGCCCAAACCAATCATCAATCAACTACCTGAAATTTTGCAGTCACAAGCTGACACTTATTAAAAAGCCTGCCTGCAGAAATGGCAGACCCAGTGAAGAGAGATCTCAAAAACTGCAGCCAAAAATGATGTGAAGAGGATAAACAAACAAGTAGCAAATACACTTTAAACACATGCACATTTTGTACAGAGTGATGCTACCCACAAGCTTACAAGCCATATTAAGGGGCTTAAAGCAATGCTTATATTTATCTTCTGACCTTCGAAAGGGGTGGGAATGGATGTAGTACAACTTTCCTAAATATCTAAATAGCCTTGCACTCCTTAGAAGGAAGATAATAAAGACAATGCAATTTGGCTATCCAAAAGATTAGAATGTTAATGCAGGATACTGAAAAAGCATGGAAAGAATGGAAAAAAATATAAAACACAACAACCTTACTAAAAGCAAATAAATAAAGACAAAAAACTATTCAATAAAAACTGTGAGAAAAAACGGTAAACACAATCTTATAAAATTCTGGTCATCCATTTAAGAAATCTTGCATCCCGGACAAAAATTCAACCCTGGTCACTCTCCCAAAAACTCACCATTCCAAATGCAATAGAATTAAACTCTTATTTCATAAATAGGATAGCATCCCTAACCAAGGATTCCCTAACATCTAATCCCAATCCTGCCCAGCAGTCATATGTCACTACATCCAAATCCACCTTCAAACCTGTGCCCACATCCTATATAAAACTACCCTTAAACAAACTCAAACCATGCTCTACTTCAGCTAATGACCTTCCAAGTGAATACATTACAATATCAGCCAATAGGCTAATCCAGGAATTCCATGTTCACTCTTCTCTCTCTGGAAAAAATCCCACATTAAGGAAATTCAACAGACGTCACTAACTTTAGACCTATAGCAAAGAGGAATTGCAGTAGGAAATGGGGTAAAAAACAGAGTTGTGGCATATTTAGATAGAGAGCTAGAGGAAAATGGTCACATGGGGTTTGGGGGGGGGGGCTTGTGACCCCTGCAAATAGAAGTTTTAAGGAGAAGACCGATTTCTGAGATTCACTGTATTTTTGTGTTTTTAAGCTTGTCAGCACTTGGCATTTTGTGCGCCAACATTTCAATAATGAGCCACAAGGAAATAGTAATGGTGAGAATAGGAATGTGGAGGGGAAGGCAGGGTACATTTTTTTTTTTTTTTTTGAAAACGAACAATGAAGAAGGATGTGCAGGTAAAACAGAGGATGGAAAGATGGTGAGGTTTAGAAGCAGGGCACAAAAACAAGAATAAAACAAAGACAAGAACTGGCAGGGGAGGTGCTGACTCACTGTAGGGGTGACAGTGGAATGATACAGATGAAAGGAAGACATTGCAAGATATATATTAAACCAGAATGAAATATGTTATTATGACATGTTAGAAGCTCCTGCCCACGTACATTATCACCTACTTCTATGAGAGAATATGCAGGCATGGGTGCAATACCACATATCCTATACTATCTTGAATGCGTGTACAGGTATATAGGAGAAGGTGTGGGCATGGTGGTCTTGTGTGAAACAAATTCAAAGCCTTTATGTGGAACTATGCATATTGTCCCCCTACAAGCACCCTGCATGAATGTGGTAGCCACCAGCACATATAACAAGGCCATATATTAGTGCAACATGTATATGTAGAGGGAAAGCATTTCCAGGAGGGACATCTGTCAGACTGAAGCATGAGATCACATCCAAAAATCTTCATGTAGCAATAACAACAGAGTACAACTGCAAACCCCACACCCCTCAACACATACATACAAAATACTGCTACCCACAATAGCTGCAAACTATGATGAATGCACACACACACACACACACACACACACACACACACACACACACACACACACACACACACACACACACACACACACACACGTGCGTGCACACATTTTTTCCTGTTAAAAAAATATATTCTACCTTTGCCAATAAAACTGATGACAGACAGCTAACACTATGCAGTTAATATCATATTGGAATAAACTGCATATCTTCAGAAGATAGGTACAATTACCTCAATCTGTAATATCTATGAGGCAGTATTCATTAATCATTTATAACTAAATACCAACGCATCTACAGGTATGTACACTGGCAGTGAGCACAGTAACTGGAAGGTGTATAATGAATACTAACAAATATGTAAAAAAGTCTTCTTCTTTCCTGGTTAGGGGTCGCCACAGCAGATCACCTGTCCACTCATGATTGGCAGTGGGGTTTTACAGTGTCGAGTTGCCAGCCCAACATTCCACAAAAGGCACACACACACATGCACTCACACCTAGGGCCAATTTAGAGTGTCCAATCCACCTACAGCATGTGGGAGGAAACCAGAGCACCCACAAGAAACCCACGCGACCACAGGGAGGACATGCAGAGTTCACACAGAAGGAACCCCAGCCAAGGATTGAAGCAGGGAACCTCTTGCTGTGAGGTGACAACACTAACCGCTGCACCACTGTGGCTGCCCAACAAATATGTCGAAAAGTAATATGCACTTATTTACCTGGAGAACTCCTCTATACTCAACTGGTAAAGGAATGTGTTCTCTGAGGTTTCTTCCCATACTGCAAGAGAATGAAAAAAATAAATATTGAAATCCTAAATTAGACATCCATTTCTAGCATATAAACATAGAAAGACAAATTAAAGGACACGCAACTATTAAAAGTACTTAAAATACTCAAGAGCTCTTGCTCTAATCTCTTGTTCTCACTAGCTAGGAAGGTAAGGATGGTGCTTCTACAGTTCACTCTAGCCATCCTGTCATCAGAGTAGGCTATGCCAGTAGCATCTGGTACCTAGGAGGGCTATGCCACACATCCACATTATACCCTCATGGGAGTCCACAATCAGGTTCTCCTGGTGGTCTCTATGCAGCAAATACAGGAAGATTTTCCTCTCCTTGCTGTGACAAAAGGAGCCCTGCCAAGATTAGTGCTCTTAGACACCATGGCTATTCACCAGGGCTCATTCCAGAGAGCTATGGTAGCCTTCTCGTAGTCACACATATTGAGTTTGTCAGCACGTGACACACAACCTTGGGCAGCAAGGTAACATGAACAGTTTCACTGCCAGAATTACTGAGTCTACAAATGGATGGTGTGGCATCATGGTATTAGGGTGTGAATTAGCTTTACTCTACGTAACTATAGCAGCAGTTTTACTATTTAGCATCTCTGTAGGATATAAAAGGAAAATATATTTTCACACAACACTGCAGTGCTCATTGTACTTTGCAAGAGTGAACCTCTTAGCATGACATTGAGCATTTCCATAATGACAAAAATGTGTGATTTAGGTGCATTCATTAGCTAGCACCTTATTATCAAGCTTGCCATGCTTTGAATTAAGTAATATAAACTGCCACATCCCCCATAATCCTCAGCATATTACAGAAGATTACAGTGGAACAACAAACCAAGTGGATGAAAAAGTTGCAAAAAAGGACTTAACTCTGCTATGGCAGTATGCAAACAGCCAATATACCATACTTCTTGAGAGACTGCACTTGTAGAGACTGTTTATTTTGTGGTTTAAAGGTACTGCCATGCTGCCACTGTGAGAGAGTATGTTATCTTGACTGTTTCTATACTACCATGGCAAGGAAAATAGGAGGTTGCTATAACAAAGAAACCTATGGTGCATGTATAATTGCTATTTGCAACTTTAAGATGCACACATGTAGGCCCCAAATAGTTATGATTCTATGCCTACAGAACCCACTTACTACAATAGAAGGCAACAGATTGCTGGTATTTTGCAAATCATCAGTAGTATTACTGAAGTACTTCTGGCAGGAGGTGTACCTGGTTCAACTAGCCCCCTGCGCTGTTCCCACAAAGTTGTGCCTAAACCCCCTTAGCTCTGGAGCAGCTGCTACAGTTTAAACTCTGCACAGCACTACAGTGCTCAGGTTTTAAATAAATAAAAAAATGAACGGTTTTAAACTGTAGCATACTGCTTGCTACAATGTAGCAACAACGTGCTGCAGCTTAGATGGCAAATGGAGCAGTGCAGCACTCAGGTTAAACTACAAATGCAATACTTCCTTTAAAGCTAGTATGCTTTAAAGAGCAGTTGGGATTAGTAGGCCATGTCATCTAATTCTTTGTGCCTGGAACAGTTGCCCTTTTTGCCGCACCCCAGCTTCATTTCTGCTTTGGGCCTTGGTAGTGCATGCTTTACATATTTATTGTTTACCTTACGGTATGTATACAAATAATACAGCCACACCTATCCCAATTTTCTCAGCTAGATTTATGGACTCAGGGTATGTTCTCTTCATGATGCATGTAACAATAATGGCACTTATCTCGGGACCACTGTGACAGACCATTAGCTGTCATCTCCTTGCAGATTTCACTTTTTTTTCTGGGGTGGTGGCTGGTAAGACTTCAGTAAACATTCCTGCCCCTGCATACCCCATATAGGTGTGAGTTGCCACACATATGTGCGTCAAAACCTCATAGTTCTTCCCACACCTGCACTCTACACTTTTACGTTGTGTTGGCATATGTCAGGTAGGACCATAACAGCTCTCACCTAAATATTCCCTTAATATTTTACACATATATACCACAACATGCTAAAGCATAAGAAATCAAGTAATCCCATGAACAGAATGACAGCTCTATGATTGGAAGATAATCAGCCATGAGAAATCTGACTGGTTCTTCTTTAATTGTGTTTGGTAGGATATCATTGATGACATTGGTCCTGTTGGTGGCCATAACAGGACATGTATCCAAGCAAGCTGTCTAGCCAGCAGGACTATAAATGCAGCAAAAAGTCAAGCATTCCATCTGGCATAAGAACAGAGGGTGACAGGATGTGGTCTGATGAACGAATCACCAACAACAGGGGCAGAGAGGTTCCTGGTATCTCTGCATGGGGTTCCAGACAGTTCAACAATCCACAATGGAGTCAGAGATATCGGTGCAGAGCTGAGCAGACCACCATGAATACCTGTTAGTGATTTCCCAGGTGGATATATCTTAACATAGACAATTGTTTACCATAGTAGGTAAAGTTCTGATGTAGAGGACGTTATAACCTTGACAACTTCTTTTTGCAGGAATATCTGGGCTATAGATGCAGAAGTCACTGGCATGATTATATATATATATATATATATATATATATATATATATATATATATATATATATATATATGTGTGTGTGTGTGTGTGTATATATATATATATATATATATATATATATATATTATTTTTTTTTTTTTTTTTTTTTTTTTGTTATTTATTTATTTTATATTTCTTAACCGGGAATGTCCGACTGGAGCAAGGTCCATTTACAGCGGAGGCCCGGGGAGAAAAGCTCCACATAAAACAAGTACAGTGGTAGATATATATAAACAATCACAATATATATAGCAAAGGATATATAATACAATGCAATAAAAAATGTATATATACAATAGTTTGTTCTATGCAAGCTTATGCAGTCATACTTAACACATAGTTGAAATTGGATAGGAGTATTTGGGAGAGAAATACTCCCCATTTGCTTATGCAGTGAAAGAGGTATCTCACAAGAGATAATATACAAATACAAAACATAATGGTTTATGTGCAGAAGCTCCTCATGGGAGTATTTTTAGTACAGTATTGTAGGGATAGTAAAGAGTGAGAATATGGAGTAGTAAGAGTCGGGGGGAGTGCAAGGACATAACCAGGACTGTGCGAGGTGTGACTTGAGTAATTTTTTGTATAGCGATATAGATGGAGCTGAGGTGATATTCTGGGGGAGGCTGTTCCATTTCATGGTGATGGAATAAGAGAAAAGAGCTTTGCCTGCAACATTGTTAGGTTTAGATACACAGAGTAGGGTTTTGTTGGATGACTGCAAGGGACGGTTTGCTACGTATTGGTTTAGTAGTTGATTTAAGGCTGGGGCTTTGTGGGGATTTTTTAGTATGCTGTAGGTGAGGACTAGTTGGTGGTAACTAATTAATTGTGGGAGTTTTAACCACTGTAGCTCTTTTAGGGCAAGACAGTGATGGCTTCTAAATGTGAAGTTATTTGCGACTTTTGCTATTTTGTTGTAACATGAGTCCAGTTTGTCCATGTCTGTTTTCCTGATGTGGGTTAGTATTGGGGAATCATACAATAGGGTAGACAGTAAGTGCGTTTGGGCTAGGGTGATTCGTGCTTGATCTGATAGGAACTGTTTGTGTTTGTATAGAGTTCCTAACTTTTTATGTACCTTTTTAATGGTTTGAGAGATATGGACATCAAAGTGAAGATACTTATCTATTATTACACCGAGGAGCTTAGTATGGGGTGAGGGAGATATTGTTGTGCCATTTGTGGAGGTGATAGTGAAGGAGGTAGGTATGGTCCTGGATTTATTAGGGGTAAAGAGAAGTAATTTTGTCTTGTTGGGGTTTAGAATAAGTTGGATATCAGTAATCCATTTCTCGACAGAACAGAAGGATTCTTGGATAAGGTTTTGAAGGATGGCTATGGATGGGGCTGAGCAGATTAAGGTGGAGTCATCTGCGTACTGTATGAGTGATGTGTGAAGGGTGGAGGTATGTAGTTTATTGGTGAAAATTGTGAATAGTAGAGGACCTAGTACTGATCCTTGTGGAATGCCAATAGTAGTTGGTAGTAAAGGTGATAGTACACCTTGCCATTTGACTGCCTGTTGTCTATTAGAAAGATATTATTTGAACCAGGAAGTAGTGGAGGAGGCAAAGGGCATTGTAGTTAGAGTGTCTAGAAATAGTTTGTGAGAGACCATGTCGAATGCCTTAGACAGATCTAGGAATGTGGCCGATACAAACTGATTGTTGTTTCTAAGTTGGTTAATGTGATTGATGAAGGACAGAAGAGCAGTAGTTGTGCTATGATTTGGGCAGAAGCCATGCTGTGTAGAGGAGAGAAGATTGTGTGAGATTAAGAAGTGCATCACTTGTGTGTGAATACATTTCTCTATGAGCTTGGAAAGGGGGGATAGGGCAGCAATGAGGTGGTAGTTTGATAGCTCATAGGAGTTGCCACCTTTGTGTAGAGGAATAATGTATGACACTTTTCACAATTTGGGGATCTGAACTTCTTGTATGGAGTGGTTAATAAGAACTGAGACAGTGTAAACCAGGGACTCTGAAGCTAATTTTAGGAAATTAGTGGGTAGACCATCTGCTGCTGGGGTGGTAGGTTTTAGTTTTAATAGCAGTTTCTTCTTACCATGGAGGTTGGTACAGGTGAGAGTGTAAAGGAGGGTAAATATTTGTTATATGTGGTTGGCGTGAGTGTAGGATTATTGTTAGATAGTTGGGTAGATAATGTGAGAATAGATTCTGTGAAGTGGTGATTAAATTGAGAAGCTATGCTGTCATTGTTAGTCTTGGTGTTTGGGGCTGGGGTGGTAGGTTTGCCGGGTTTTAGAAGGGAATTGATAGCTTGCCAGAATTTTTGTGGGTTTTTGGAATGTTTGTTTTGGACATTAAGGAAGTAGTTTTGTTTATCCATTTTTATTTGTTTTTTGGCCTGATTTCAAAGTTGTTGATATATTTGTCTATTTTGGCCAGTATTGTTCTTTTTCCAGTTCTTCCAAGCATCCCTGGTTTTTAGTAGGGTTTTTGTGGTCCTATTTAGCCAAGGTGCATAGTTAAATTTGGTTCTACGTTTCTTAATGGGGGCTATTGTATTTATAACATTTATAAAAGTACTATTGAAAAAGTCAACTGCCTGGTCTAGTGCTAGAGTCTGTAGTGGATGCCAGTTACATTGTTGTAGTATTCTATTGAGAATTTGTGGATTAACCTTGTGTTCATCTCTAATTTCCTTATTTAGTATGGGTTTAGGTATCTTTACCTGTTTATGAAGTAGGAATGTGGGGCAGTGGTCACTGAGTTCATCAGGTAGGCAGCCCACATGATAATTTTCTTTGGGGAAAATAACTAAGTCCAGTCGAGAATGGATTTTTTTGTGTTTTTTTTTATTCTGGTGGGCTCTTGAATTAATCGTGAGAAGCCAAATAAGTTAATATGGTTTGAGGGATTGTTGGAGTTACATGTAAGCCAGTCTAGATTTAGGTCACCTAACATGATAGTTTCTTGGGGCAAGTTGGTTGTAGCCCATTGTAGTATTTCTTCTATTATAGGTGTGTTATTACCTGGGGGAATGTAACTGCAGAGTATGATGATTCTTTTTTGTTTTTAAGGGATATAACAGAGCCTAATGTTTCTGCGTTCTGAAGTTTGGGAAGTGGGCTGTTTAGAGGCTGGAGGTTAAGTGTGTTTTAAATAGAAATGCAGCTCCACCTCCCTTTTTGGAAAGTCTGTCTTGCCTTAGGATTCTATACCCTGGGGGAGAATTTCATTGTTTTGGGTGTTGGGTTTTAGCCAGGTCTCGGTTATAGATAGTATATCTTTGGAATAGTGAGCTATGAGTGCATGTAGGTCATGTAGTTTGTTGGATATACTTCTTGAGTTTAGGTTAATAAAAAAGTTCTGATTTTTGTTTGAAAGAAGTTTGTTGAGTGGACCTGGGTTGGGGTGTATATCTCCTGCAATTAGTAGCCATTTTTTGAGGAATATTTTGAGTTTTATAGCATGGGCTAGGTCAGTGTGTACTCTAGATGCTTTTTGTTTATTGAGAGGTATTTTGGTGTGTGTCTTATGTATGAGAAATAGTGAGCTGTTTTTGAATAATGTGGAGCAGATTGCAATGTTCTTGTCTGTCCGTATGTGTGTGTAGGTATGTGTTGTGTGAAAGGTACTGTTTGGTGGTAGTGTGGTGTGCATGGATGTGGTATAGGCTAGGGTAGTTGGAGTTAGTAGTAGTAGTGATAGTATGACCTGCATGATTTGTCTGGGTGAAGGGAGAGTGGAAGGTTGCAAGTGGATGGGTATGTTATGTAAGTGGGAGTGGATTTCCTAATTGATTGATGGTGATAGGCTGTTGTTGGTGGGGCTGTGATTATGAGGACTATAAGTGTAGGAGCACTGGGGGTGTGTGAGAATTGGGGGTAGGGTAGGGGAGGGGAGCAAAGTGAGCCCGCCGGGTGAACTGCACAGGAAAGAGCAAGAGAGGGGAGTACAGCAGAAAAAAAGTATCAGCTAACTGGAGTTCAGTGGCTATATCAAGAGGTTTTGATTTTACTGTAGGTGAACATTAAAAATGTAGACTAACATTCAATATGGGCAGTGCAGTAAGGAGGGAGGGAATATATAACAGATATAGAGGTGGTGAGGTAGTATTTAAATGTCTACCAACTTTGCTATGTAGCTTTTGGGATTTGGGATAAAAATGTATTTTACCCTTTCTGTTGGTGGATTTTGCCACCTAGTGGTTAGAGGGGATATAAAGCAGGAGAGATAAGCAGAAAACCTTTTCAAGATACAATTTGTACGATGTTAAAATGGGGGGGAGTGGTAAGGGGTCTGCGGTAGGCTGCTAAAGCTCGGACATGGAAGGGTCAACTAGCAATCCTAGGTTGTATATAAAGTCTATATTAATATGCTATTAGAAACATGCATTCACTTTTACTTGTGCCGTAGGAGCTTTCTATGCAAAAACCTGGCTAGCAGGTAAACTTCAGGGGTGTCTTCAGGGTATAGCAGGAGGTAATTCTGTTTACTTTAGTTGTAGAGAGGAGCACCCGGATACATTTGTATGGGTGACGAGTCAAGCAGCCCGACCGCAGGACCAGCACAAGGGGGTTGAGGACGCTTTAAAAATCCTATTTAAAAATGGTGCCACACACACACACATATATATATATATACATATATATATATATATATATATATATATATATATATATATATATATATATATCCTATTATATACTCATACTGTTACATTAATTAGTGCCAGTTTATTGACTGAGCTTTAGATATTAGCGAAGGGAGTTCGGAACCTGTCCAGCTCCTATGATGATGGAAGCCAGCTGCTGGCAGAATCAGGGGCCATTGTGTCATTGTTAGACATAGGCAATGTGATGTCCACCTCATCACATTATTAAACAGACATAATGTCTGTGCTTGTGCAACCTCCACCCCACCATGAACTCAAAATGACACACAAGGACAAGTAGATGAAGACAGATCTACCCAGGAAGGGATATCTTCACTTTCGGAACACTTCCCATTGGTTACCATAACCTCTATAATGTGAGAAAAATATATTAGTGGATGCCATGCAAGTGGCCAAGCACTCTGTGGGCATCATCCACCACCCAAGCTAGGTGCTTCCATGGCCAAAACTCAGAGTTTGTGCAAGACCAAAGTCCAGGGACAGGCAATCAACAAACCAGGCATTGCTGAGTTGGTAGGGGTACTATGTGGTTTGCATGATGATGTTAGGGAGTGCATGGGCCACATGTGCAACATCATTGAACATGTGGTGCAGGGAGTTTGCATACACCAGGTAGCCCTGTATGGCTACACATCATGGCCAGTGCACTTTCCTTAGCTGGTCCACCATGAAAGTGGGAGGCCATAGGCAGGAATAATAAGTAGTGCCACTACCTGAACTCGCCACTAAGTGTTCCTGGAAGTACTCTGTGACTAGGATGTTCACATGGGTGAGGTGTTTGTGCAGAGCTAAACAATGGCATGGGATAGCATCTGCAATTACACAGCACTCTGTCCTGTTGGTGTGAGGTGGATCATGTCTGTAGACCTCCCAGGAGATGTCACTCCCATGGATGGGGACATGCACAGTCTTTGTATACATCACCTGTGCATGCCCTGGACTTGTCCAGCAGATCATTGTAAAGTTCTGCAATATCTTCTGAGACTGCGCACCAGCAAACACTCAGCCAGACTTCTGTACTGGCCATCACCACCCTCATACACACAGCAATAGACACATCAGCTCCTCCCTGGCCAGTCTACATCAGTCTCTGACCCACCAACACGTCTGACACAAACAAAAAGTTGTATTCTAACACAGTACCACACCCATAATTACCTGTTGCTGACACCTGATGCCATGACCCTCCCCACCTCTGCATATTATGACAACCATAGCCTGCCCTTAATAATCTGCTACTTGGGTTGTCTATATCTGATGCACAAAATGGCCAGTCTAACCTTGTTTTTACCACAGCCTGAGTGTAGGTTTGCATGTATGATTTTTACTCTTCTGTATAATGTTTTACTCTGGCCCTTATTCATGAAACAGATACAGCCTCTTAGTCAGTGTCATGGCATACTGCTCCCTCCTCCACCTTCCATAGTCCTTACCTGATACCATCTATTCCACAAGCTCCTCCTCTGCTGAGTGTAGGACTTCTTTCCTTTTTGGAACAAGTACGTACTGCTGTACCTGCTTGCATATAGGTTGTGCAGCATTGCATAAACTGAAAATATCTGATTGCATGTGCTAGTGTCATACTGCAGGGCACCCCCAAATAAATGCAGACAACAGAAGCAAGGGTTCAGCAAGCCAAACCCTTGCAACAAGGACATGGGTATATGACAGTGCATTGCTGTAGCAATTTAGTGCCATAGTTTTGGGAATGCTGACAGTGCCATTAGCCGTGGCTGCAGAGCATATCCAAGAGCATATCCATCATCACAAATAAGATGTTCTTGGGTAAAAATCACCTTGCACAAACCACTCATACAGATAGGGTGTCTATGTGGGGGTCATGGGCACTGCCTAGGTGGCCTGCAGGCAGATTGTATATTATACCTGTGCATTAAAGACCATGTAGCAGTTGATAGAGTGGAACTCCTTAAGGCTTATATACCCTTTTCCCTGCTTTCCATGTGGGGCCTTTACTACAATGGGGATAATGTCTATGGCCCCCAGTAACTCAGGAAAATGTGTTATGAGATAAAAAGCTCCATGGTGTTGTTTCTGTCCCCTCTGTGATTTGTGGAAATCACATATGGTCTCCCATGTACTTTAGCATGGTGTCAAGGAACTTGCGGGAGTATCCTTGAGACAGGTACCTGGGATGCAGCATGTTCACCACTGGTTGCTGAAAAATCCCTGCATCCCATGGGCCTGCATATGAGGCCAATACATTTTTGACCAACTCCTGTATGGTACATCTGTTGTCACATGAATGGTGCATAATTTCAGAGTCATGGAGAGCGTGATATGTTAAGAGCAGCTGGATGACATGAAGTCATCAAGTAACACTGAGAATAACTGCAGTGACCACATTGTCCTGCATATATGTATTGATGGCTAGCCCATAGACATTTCATGGTCTGCTTCCCATAACTACATGTTTTAGCTGTGGCAAAACAACTCTGGAGTTATCATTTCCCTGTATGAAATATATATGTTTCTGAATCTCTCTGCCATATCATTTACCCTCATTTGCATCAACAGTTGCCCTAATTTTAATCCTATTACTCATTACAATGTCATTATACTGTTGTTTACATTTTACACAAGCTGCTGAATTTCATGGTTTTCCGTACTCTTGCAATGCGTCACAGAATCACCTTCACCCTGCTCATGACCAGTTATTGTGCAAAGCAACCTACAACAATGTGAAAACCATTTCTGAATTACAGTCAATGTTTCAACACATTGGTTGAAAACAGCACAACGTACAGGTCTCTAATACAGTTAAGCCACTTCACTAGATTTCTTTAGCACCATTGCTACATCTTCAGAGCAGTGTTAATGGAAGATTTGTCTAGATTCTGAAATACTCAGCGTATCTATATTCTTCTGATGTGTTAACCAGAAAGTAGGTAACTAACTAGGTAAAAATAACAGTGTAAAATTCCCATAAGTAGATGCATATAGCATTCTGCCACAAATGTCTTGACATGTGCACAAATCATTTGGAATCTCCCTTAATCAACGCATCTTCTTATGTATGTGAATTCTTCCTAGAAGAAGAAAATGTTTTAATATGCTAACATACTGGCTCAAACATGCACAATAATGCATAGTTCCTACTAAAGAACTCAAGCGATCAAGTCAGACTCCCCAAGCTATAGATATATTTTGGTCTCATTATGATTGCATAATGCAATTGTGTTCTGAAACATTCCCCCTAATCTATTAATCACAGGGCAATTATCATATAAGATGGAAGCTACAAGTAAAAATTCCTATACAAGATGCATATAGGATGCTTCTGGAAAGGCTCTGACAAAACACGTTTTTGTTTTTCTCATTTGGTCCTCTATATGGCCATGTGCATCTGCAATGGAACATTTTCTTTCTAGTTCATCTTACCTGCTACCATCCTTAGGAATAATACAGCTCGTTAGGCTGAATGCATCAGAACTTTACTAGGCATTCTACATGTGCTATGCTGATGAGGTCATTACAAAGTGAAACAACCACAGCTACAGGAATCCGGCTTGTAGGCCTGACTTCATCATAAAACCATGCATCACTGTGCATCGTTTAGCAAGTGTGTTGAAACATTACTTTTTTCAGTTACCAACTCTGTCTCTTCTATGATAAAGGGAAATTTGTAAAAGTTTCAAATATCCCTTTTTTCTCAAAGCCTTTCTAGATGGGTCCTGTATGCATCTGTATCCAATTTCTTAGGTATGCACGCCTGGGGCTAATACATTAGAGACTGATAGTTTTCAGAATATATTAATATGTGTTACATATGATAAACTCAATAGTTTTAAACCACTGCTGAAACAACATCTTAACCAATCCTAACCCTGTACATGCTTATCTCAAGGGTGAGACTTTATGTTCACCATACAATGCTCTGCAAATACTCTCCTTAAAAAGAATACACTCAACCTCTCAACTGAAATGATATAACATTTATTATTTATAACTACTGCCTGTGCAATCCACTATGAGGCATGCGTGCTTTCTCTTTAGTAACTTCCACCTCTGTAAAATCTTAGAATGTATAAATGTAACTACTGTTTGTATATAAATATAAACATAAATGTAACTATTCTGTGTTTAACTGGAACTTAGTATAATGCAATGTAAGCAATTGGAGTTTTTTCTCCCTGAGCCTACACTAAAAATGAGTATTCCCAGTCAGACCTTTTCAGTAAACAAAAACAAATAAATAAATAAATATTAATGGCTATCATAATAATATTGGCACATGTCTATACCTAGTAGAGTACCATAACTTGGCTGTGTTGCATCTTAACCCTTTTAATACTGACAATTTCCAAAGGGCTATCCCCAAATTAATGATTGTTTTTAGCTGTTTGCTGAATGTATATAAGTGCCTGTTTCAACCAAAATGGTTCAACTGTTTTTCATGAATTTCTTTCAGGAATGTTAGTGGCATAATCACCTAAAAGACTTCATTATGATGGATATCATCTCCAACTTGAATTGTAATAAAAATTATTTTGAATGTCACTGAATGTCACTGTAGCATATTAAAAAAAATTCTAGTATAACTACATAATCTTTTTATTTCTGCAGTCAATAAATTATATCTCAGTGTTTTAATTTGCTACTGTTTTGCAAATAATAGTTTGTCAGCTACAACAGACTATTATGAAAAAAATGTTAGCTTAATTTCAAATTATAATGTATCTCTATTGCTCCAAGATATTCTTATGAAATTTTCAGGACAACATTCCTGGATGCTCAGCTTATTAATCACATTGTCTGACCTAAAAGCAATTAGGGAAAATGGTCAGAAGAATCTCAAATATGTGCAAGTCTATCAAAAAAGTATAATGTGTTAATTTTGCAACAACATTTAAAATAACACAAAATATCGTTTTTTTTTCTGATTCTAGGTTCACAAGAACACACAAATGACTAAGATCTGTCAAAATTTGCTAACCTGGAAAAAATGAAAGTGGTGTTTGTTGTTTGCAAAAAACAAACAAAATATATATATATATATATATATATATATATATATATATATATATATATATATATATATATATATATATATACTTGTTTCCCACCTTTCTGAACTAGTATAGTCCAGTTTTCAGGTTGTTGCTGAATTCAGGGCTGTGTTACAAGTTTCTGTGTTGCCCATACCTTACTTGGATAGAAGGAAGTTTCTCTGCTCACCTGTGAGAGACGGGAGCTTTGAGCAGCCTATCTTTCCCTGGAGGAGTGGTTTCAGCCCAGAAGTTAGTAGTTTATTGGCCATTTTGGGCTAATTTCTATCTCTTTCATTTTCCTGCACCGGTTAGCTAGGGATAAACTATTCCTGGCTCCATGAAGTCTACTCTTCAATTTTTCCCTTGGAACTAGACAAACTTTCAGCTTAAGCACTCAAACCATTCATTTCACAGCCCAGCACTTGCTCAAAACTTATAGCAAGCACTAATTAACCCTAGCACTAGACCCCCCCATACTTTCCAGAAGGACAAGGCTCTCTATTTGTCCCTACCAGCCAATCAGTAAAACAGCTCACTTTACCTATTCAGGCATGTCCAAAGGGCAGTTTCAGGTGTACTCTCCAGTCCAACTGGTGAATCTGGGCATTTTGAGGCAATGTTATAACTGCCTTATGTCCACAGTCAACCGTCTCCTCCTACCACCAAACACTAATATATGCGAAAGCTGCAATTATACAGCCAAACTGGAGGCAAAGCTCTCTCATCCCAAGACTGGAACTGACAGTCAAGAGGAGAAGGGAAATACTTACAACACACCACCAGTCTCACTTAGACCTACTAAACCAACACCGGCAAATAACATACATAAATACACGAAAACATACTTGGAGGCTCTAAATAAAAATCTGAAAAAGCAACAGAGACCTCCAAAGCAGACACCCAAGCAACCTCCACACCCCATCACAAACCATGAAGCACATACTTCACATAATCAGTGTGCCATGCAATCACAGCCCTTAAGACAAAATAACATACCCAACACACTAATAATAGGCGACTCTATAGTCAGGCACACTGATGTCCCACTAACTAGGCTGGACAAGGTGAAGGTTATAGTTAGCTGCCTGTCGGTAGCCAGGATCTGCCACATAACACAAACACTCAGGTTGCTCCAGAACAAGTACAAAATACAACTCTGTCATTGTCCATGTTGGTGTGAATGACCTGAAATGTACTTCCTTGGACTATATGAAAAGAGACATGGAAGTGATCTCTGATCATGTAGCCCAGGCCAGTATGACCCTGACCCTGAGTAGCATCCTGCCCTCACCAAGAATGATGCCACAGTATAAAGAAAAAATTATCAATTTCAACAATTGGCTAAGTTTCTGGTGTCATTCAAAGGGGATCCAGTATCTGTCCACCTGGGATGACATGCTCAACAAGCCATGTTGCTTCGCAAGAGATCGCTTGCACCTGTCACCCTTAGGCTTTCGAATACTGGCCAAGGCTTTTGCCGCCCCCATAGTGCCTTGTTTAGGCAAGGCTCAAAAGACAAACCCACCACCGTAAATAGCACAAGTAACCAAAAACAAAGGGTAATGCTACTCAACACCAGAAGTCTAATCCTCAAAATGCATGCACTCGAGGCACTCCTCAGTATGGAGAATATCAATATCTGTGCAATAACAGAAACCTGGTTTAAGGCTAGAGAGCACCCCAGCACTACCAGGCTATAACTCATACCATACTTTTCGGCCACAGAATGTGGATCGAAACACAAAAGGTGGGGGTGTATCCATATTCATCAAGGATACCCACATCTCCAGGTTAGTGGTGCAGCACGATGCCACAGAGATCATCCATGTGTAACTAATAATGGGCAAAACTGCAATTCAAATTGTAGCTTGCTACAAATCACCCACCATGACCCAGGACCCCCATTCCACATTTCTGGAGACACTGGAATATATGAAGGTCCTATCAAATGCCCTAATATTGGGTGATTTCAATTACCCAAACATTAACTTGGAGAACTACTCAAGTACTAACTCCCTAGATCAACGCTTTCTAGAATTTATAAACTCAAACACCCTTGAGCAACTGGTCAACACCCCCACCAGAGGGGACAACATATTGGACCTGGTCATCATCAACATGGGCGACTGGTGTTCCACTCCAGAGGTCAACCCCTCTCTGGTTAGATCAGACCATAGACTAATCACTCTGGATATCAACATTGCACCCACACCCCCAATAAAGGAAACCACCATGAAAAACTGTTCAAAAGCAAACTTCACGTTACTTAAGACCGAGGTGGAAAGGTTCACAGCCCCCATGCTAAAGAACAATGCTGTCCAAGCTGCTGAATCCCTTACAAAGGCACTCTATGAGTACCTGCAAGAATGCATGGATTGTGCTATCCCAAGTAAAACCAAGACTCACTCCTGCAAGAAAAGGAAACCAGTCTGGTGGACCACTGCCATAAACAAGCTATACAACAGGAGGAAACTAGTACAGAAAGAGTAAAATCCCAAGAAGGAAAGACATCCCTGATCAGTATCAGCAAGAAACTACGATCCCTCATAAAATCATTCCAAGGCTAGCTTTGAAAGAAAAATTGCCAAGGACTCCAAAGATAACCACAAAGAGTTCTTTAGCTATGTCAAGAACCTAAGTGGAAACTCTCAGATCTGCTCTGAGTTAGTGCAGAATAGCACAAAATACACTCAACCGACTGATATTGCCAACATTTTGGCAGACAGGTTTAGTGCAAACTTCACCCCCCTTTCACCTCTTAAAGGGCCCAGAACCATACCAGAAGAATGTAGAGCCCCAGCAATCACTGACACACAGGTTAAAACAACCCTCTCCAAAGCCAAAAACACAGCTTCAATGGGCCCGAACAATGTCCCAGGCTGTGTCTTACATGAGCTCCAAAATTAACTAACCCCTCCCCAAAACACACTGTTCAAACTCAGTCTCTCTACAGGCTACGTACCCATAGAGTGGTGCACAGCAAGTTATCCCGCTCCACAAAGGTGGAGCCACAGTGGACCCTGGGAACTATCACCCTATAAGCCTGACTAGCCTGGTCTGCAAGGCTATGGAGTGCATCATCATGGAACTCTTTAAGAGAGACATTGGTAACCTCCAAGCATTGGACCCTACCCAGTTTGGCTTTGTTAAGGGCAGAACATGCCTCCTAAACCTGGTGGACTTCTTTGAGACAGTTACCAATGCTTTAGATGAGGGAAAGGAGGTCCACACAGCCTACCTAGACCTTGCAAAAGTTTTTGACACCATTCCCCATTCTGTTATTATAGACAAGCTCACCAGCCTGAACATAAACCCCTACGTCACGAGATGGGTTGCCAGCTGGCTCACGGATAGAACCCACACGGTAAGAGTTTCAGGCTCTAGGTCCGACTCTAAACAAGTTACAAGTGGCATTCCCCCAGGGCTCAGTCCTGGGACCCCTCCTGTTTGGTATATACTTCTCAGAGGTATAGGCAAGCACAGGAGGACTATGGCTGACCAACTTCGCAGACAACTGCAAACTGGGGGCCATAATTGACTCTCCAGCTGATACAGACATCCTCCAGAAGGGTCTTACTGAGACGGATACCTGGTGTCTAAATCATGGCCTCAAGCTAAATGCCAAAAAGTGCATAGTCATCCCCCTTGGAAAAAACTAAGTACCTGCAAACTACCACATAAGTGGTAGTCCCCTAAATACAGCAAATGTAATAAGGGATCTGGGGACCCAAGTAGATAGTAATCTCTCCTTTGATAATCATATTGCCAAGGTGGTTAGAAAATCCTTCTGTGTGACCCACCTAATTGCAAAAGGACTCACATCTAGAACAAAAGAGGTTATTGTGCCCCTCTACTCATCAGACCCATCCTAGAGTACAACACCCCATTTGGGATGTACTTTACAAGACACCTGCATCAGCTGGAAAGACCACAGAAGTACCTCACCAGGATGTTTACTGGCCTCAAACAGATGCCCTATGCAGCCCGACTGAAGAAACTCCAGCTGTACTCGGTTGCATACCGCTTACTCAGAGGTGATCTCTGACTGACATACAAGGCCATGTCCAACCCAGAATTGATGGACATGCTCCCCCTAAAAAAAAAAAAAAAAACAAATCCCCAAGAGCCACATGCTTTAGGGATCTAAACCTCACCACAACAATAAATAGGAAGTTCTGGAGGCATAGATTCCTGTCCCTGAGACTCCCCATGCTTTGGAACAGGATTCCAATCTACATTAGGCAAAGCCCCTCACTAACACTCTTCAAGAGAAACCTTGATGAGTGGATAGGAAACAGAAAATTTACCCTGGGGATCACTGCAGTGGCACTGCTGGACAGAGGCACAGGGAACTAATCTAAGGGAGCGGCGAAAGCCAACACATTCTGGCTAGGCTTATAGATGCCCTCGGGCAGATAGCCTAGTACTTACCTATGAACCTAAATACCAAAAACAGAACACACAAACTGATATATATGAATTCTGGTGGTACCTATAAATGTAGGATCATAACCTTAAAATTATTTAAAATAGTATAGCAAATTTCTTAGTTTAATAGGGTCTGACTCTAGCTGCACACTGCACTTAGCTGGTGATTCCAAGTGAAGAGACCTGTAAGCAAGCTTATCTTCATGACCTACGAACAATTTTATCTTCATGTAACCATACTTTATTTCGTATGTACATGTGGTAGGAGGGAGAATCATAATTCCTGTGGAAAAACTTCCCTATTCTGGGGAAATGTACATAATTTTACATCTGATATAGTGAGAACCCAAATAAATAAATAAACCATGCTAGTGATGCATAGCTCAGTTTGAGCAGAAGTCATGTACTACCAATGAGAACCAAGTATAATGCAAAATGTCAGACAGTGACAATGAGAGCCTATGAAATTTGCATTTTGTATCATATATCATCCCCTCTGAGACTTTGTTATAGCACTTTCAGGCAGTTGCAAAAATATATTCTGTTATAAAATAACCCAAACTGCTATTTTTAAATTAGGGATTTTAGTGCCCATTAGCATTGAACTTGACATAAAATTACAGAAACAAATGTTCCAAAATCATCAGATTTTAATAATCCAACAATTCCACAAAGAATAAACAGCAATGTTGTTAAGATATGCTTTTTCTAAATGATGAATTTGATATCATCAATTTGTTTTCTTCAACCCATAGTGTTTGAGCCCAGGCTTATTACAGCTGAAAAAATTGTGGTGAAATATATAGGAATTTCCCATCATCTGCAATGCCAGTTCAGTAAATGTATGATCTCTGCCAGTGCTACCTAGGCTAGCCCCAGTTAAAGTTGTATAACCTCCAATGGAAAATAACTATAATGCAAATTGTGAGACTGTGAAACATAAAAACATAAAAGCCTATGAAACCCTGCGTCTTGTACCTATGTAATATATATAGGGTCTATAGTGAAAGCTCGAAAGCCCTAGTAACTGAATACATAAACACAGACACATATTATGCAAACCGTGAATACACCAACACCCTAAACTGCAAAATTCAAAAGCTCAAACTGTCATAGTTGCCCCACCCCACCATCTGCTACATACTACCTACCCAAACAAACACATACACACACTAACCAAAACCCTACTTCTAACCCTAAACTAAACCCTACTTCTAATCCTACACTAAATCTTGCATATACCACCATTTATGCATTTACCTTAACCCTAATGTCTGTAACTATTGCACACTTACCTTAACAAGCTATACCCAAACAAAATAAAGAATCCACACGCATACACTTAACACAATCCTGCAGCTAGCCCTACACTAAATCTCACACACATTACCATCTATGCACTTACCTTAACCCGCAACCTAAGCCTACGGTCCAGACAGGGGTTCAGGGAAGTAAATAGTGTGGGAAGAAATAGCCAGGGAATTGTTATGGCTAGGCTTCTATAGGCCCTAGTGCTGATAGCCTAGTACCAACCTATGAACCTATAACTATCACACACTTACCTTACAGAGCTATACCACAGAAGGGCCAACCATGACAATTCGACGTTTCTGATTTTGCACTATATATATATATATATATATATATATATATATATATATATATATATATGGGTTATCCTCATTTCGTCAAAAGCTCATTTGACTGAGACCAAATGACTGAAACTTCATTTCACTGACACTTCATTTGACTAACAGTTCATTTCACTGACTATTGGTACTGGCAGTGTCTAGAGCACTGTAAGGCAAGTAAAAACAATATTTTCTTTTCCCCACTGTTGTGCGACACTGGAGTTAGTATATATAGTTAGGGGGGTGTGAGGGGCACAGCCCCACACTTACTTTCATGTTATACTCCCTGCTTTTGGTTTTATATTGTTTAGTAAAACCAAAGTAAGTGGGGGGCTGCACCCCCCCACAACCCCCCAGTGTAAGGAGCTCTGCCCCCACACTTCCCCTAACTATATATACTAACTCCAGGGTCACACTACACTGGGGAAAAGGACATATTCCTTTTACTTACCTTACAGTGGTCTAGACACTGCCAGTACCAATTGTCAGCGAAATTAACTGTCAGTGAAATGGAGTGCCAGTGAAATGAAGTTTCAGTCATTTGGTCCAACTAAAATGTTTGTCAGTCAAATGAGCTTTAGATGAAATGAAGGCAATCCATTTTATATATATATCTAATATATATATATATATATATATATATATATATATATATATATATATATATATATATATATATATATATATATGTGACCCTCATTGAGACTTCATTATATAAAACTTTTAGTACAAAGACATCATGTTGTTATTCTGCCCTAAACTAGTTCAGTGAAGCTCAGACTCTACCGATTTAAATTATAAAATTTGAGTAAGGCAAAATCTGTGCAAAAGATTATTACAAATAAATCATTCTTTTACTTCTGACATAATGACAACTAAATAAAGATATATTCTAGGTCTTTGGCTAACAAAGATCGCAGATGACTGCAAACTAGGAGCCATAATCAAATCTCCTAACGATGTGGACATCCTACAAAAGGGCCTCAGTGAGACAGATGCCTGGTGTCAAAGCCATGGCCTCAAGCTCAGTGCCAAAAAGTGCACTGTCATCTCTTTTGGTAAAAACTCTGTACCCATGAACTACCTCATAGGTGGTAGTCTACTTAACACCGAAAGTGTGATAAGAGACCTTGGGACACAGGTGGACAGTAGTCTCTCCTTTGATAATCACATCGCCACAGTAGACAGGAAATCCTTCTACGTGGCACACTTCATCACAAAAGGTTTCTCATCCAGGAAAAAAGAGGTCATTGTTCCCCTCTACTCATCACTCATTAGACCCATTATGGAGTACAGCACCCCTTTTGGTATGTACCTCACAAGATATCTACAACAACTGGAAAGGCCACAGAAATACCTCACAAAGAGAATTACTGGCCTCAAACAGATGCCCTACGCAGACCGTCTCAAAAATCTCCAGCTTTATTCTCTCGCATATTGCCTACTCCGAGGCGATCTCTGCCTAACATACAATGCTATGTCAAACCTAGAGCTGTTGGACATGCTCCACATAAAGAAATCCCAATCCCTCCAAGCTACATGGTCTAGGGACCTAAACCTTGTCACCACAATAAACAGAACATGCTGTAGGGATAGATTCCTATCTCAGAGACTTCCCATACTCTGGAACAAACTACCTCTCTATATCAAAAAAAGCTCCTCATTAGCACTCTTCAAGAAAAATCTTGATGACTGGATGGGAGATGGGAAATTCACCCGGGGATCACTTCTGTGGCTCTGCTTGACAGGGGCACAGGAAAATAATTTTCTTGGGTGGCAAAAGTCAGGGTACCATTTGGCTAGGCTTATATAGGCCCTAGGGTCAATAGCCTAGTACCTACCTATGAACCTATGAATCAGAGTTACATTCTTCATCTTGAGCAGAAGTCATATGCTGCAATAAAATCAAAGTATAAATTAAAATTTCAAACCATGATAAAAAGCTTTGAATGCCATAAGCATCCACATACAAAAGACAACGTTCCGGATTCAGAAAAAAATGCTAAGTTTACCATGCTGCAAAAAATCGCCTGAACAAAGTTGTACAATGTGATGCAACAAGTCAGAGACATAACAACAGACCATAAACCAGTCATAGCTAGTGCACAAAATTAGCAGATATTGTGCAGAGATATGGACCTCACAATGGTATATCACATGACTTGGACCCACTTGTAAGAAGCTATCTTACCCACAATAATGCAGAGCCAAAGTGCCACTTCCATACATCATGGCCTCAGCTGAAGTCCCTTGCAAGAACTATACAGCAAAGCTCTTACCACATTTTTATTATAAATGAGAAGGAAATAGGTTGCTAGGATAGTCAGAAATTGAGAAGAGCAAGCAGAGGAACACATAAAAGGGCAATGAGAAGGGAAGAGTGGTGCAGTGGTAGAGAAGGGAATATTTTATTCTGGAACATTTGCCCATTTTTAATGTTTAAGAAGGATAGAGGGTGAAGATAGCATGGCAAAGGTATAGGCAGGAAGGATGTTATAGGGATGTCAGCAGGCACAGAGAAATAGGCATATAACATAGACCTAGGCAGGCGGGAAAGATGCTGATTCAAACGGGAGGCCACAAAGGAAACATGGAGAAAGTGAGAGGGCAAATGGTGATGGTAGAACTGGCCAAAGGACTGCGGAGGAGGAGAGAGGCACATAAGGGATGGAACACCATGAAGGGGCTAGCATGAATTGAGGACATCCTGCTAACCTGCCATTGGCTAAACATTGTCAAATCCCACCAGAAATCCATCACCTCAGTCACTGCTCTCTTGGTTGGGCTTAGCCAATCTGCACCTCACACAAGGATGTACTCCAGGCTGGCAATTTGGATGCCCAGCCAGTGGTCCACCATAATCCTCACCACCCCTTCCACCTCCCATTGGGTTACCCAACAGGAGATCCTGATGATGCCACCTAATGAGGAGCTTATACTTCCCCCTAGGAAAAGCAGACCCAGAGGCTTTCATAGAACCTTACAGATCACATTCTGCAGCATGACCATCATCATTCTGCAGAGAAGCCAAGTTGGAGACTGCTGTGCAATACAAGTGCAGGGAGCAGTGGATGCTGTAGTAAAAAAAAAAAACAGCCCCATAGCCAACACTGCAGAATACATGAACATAAATGAAAAGAAATAAAAAAATAAAGGATAGATAATAAAACAAAGAAGATGGCAGTGATAAAGAGAAAGAAGAAAAAAGCAGTGACCAGTATGGAGTACTACACCATTGTACTACAGACCCTGTAAGAGGAAAAATGTCATCAGCTAAGTAGTAGTAACACACAAATTATACACAGGTCTGTGGCACATATCTGTGGCATTACTATGGGGATAACAGGGCAGGGTGAGATGGGAGGTACCATGCCACCATTGTTTGGAACTGTGGCATAGTGTAAGACCATCAACCAGTCTTAGTGCAATGGGCATTGAAGCTAGGCAGAAATAACCAAAAAGTACAGATGAAGTAACTGTGTATGAGCAGTTATCTACTCAGCGTGTGGCACCAGACACACAGATCAAGCTTTCTAAGTCAGCACCAGTGGCGTAAAGGAACAAAGTTCAGACTATAGCCCAGGTGACCAAGGCTCAATTAGCATCTCAGGTGCCTGATAGAACACAGTGGAAATCAATGTGGGGATGGTCATGACAATTCTGGGTGGAATGAAACATACTCTCAAATGCAGCATCACATCTCTCTGATGGAGGCTGTGGACTTATAAAGATACTTGAACTGTATAGGACCAAGGCTCAGGCTGAGGTGTGGTAGGCACAAAACGGGCAGAAAAAAATTAAGCAGACAACACTTCCTTGCAGCAGTGTGATGCTATTCCAGGTTCCTCAGTGTTCTCACTGGTCTCCCATATGGGTCAGGATTAACTTGTGGAAGGCTACGGTGGGTCCAGTAGACCAGGTGAGTGAGGAGAGGTCGAAATAAGCTGATGGTCAGCTGTGGGGAGCTAAAAGGACTGAAAAAAAGGATAGCAATAAGAATACAATACCCTGACAAATTTGAAATCAAGTGAATTGCTGCACAGCAACCTAACATTTGCATGTCAGTTATACAACAGGCGTAACTGGCACTGTCAAGGTCAGGTGAATGAGCAATCATACAGTAAAATATGACAGGCAGGCAAGGGTACTACTCAGTACCTGCATGGGAATCACATAGGTATGAGACACTGTGCAATACAAACTGGAAAGCTACCCAGCAGAAACCTACACCCTTAACTCGGTTATATTCAAGGTCAGTCCATTCTGCAGAATGTAGGCCGTGCCAATAATACCTGCAAGTAGTAGGAACAGTGGCATAATTATACTTGTATGTACAATTTTTATGGAACATTAAGCAAACAAATCTATGTGCAAAGCTTAAATTGTTTAGCAGAATTATAAACATGGACAGTGCTGTGCTAAGCAGATAAGGTACAGACATACTGATATGATTGCAGTTTGGAGAGACATGCTTGCCTCCTTTGGAAGGTCATTCTACTCTCCCAAAGCCTGTTGGAAAAAAAGGAACATAAGCATAGCATACCCATGGGCACTGTAACTGCTTTTTGGTGTGCAACAGGTGTACAATAAGGCCAAATTTTGTAAAACTAATCAGCAGTGAGTTATGTATACTATAGTACTTAGGGTCTCGGTCCCACTGGCAGAGAAGCTCAGCAAGACACCTCTTGGAATGTGGAGTAACAGTGTGCATGCTGCCCTGCATTCCATCCCATTCACGTGACAGCATGCCTATGACAGCATGTACACAGTATAGTAGCATGGCATTGCACATTAAATCATGAGAACAATATGACCCATTATGTTACTTACTGGGCTGCAAAATCCCAGAGGTGTTTGTAATGGATCTATCCAGGTATGTCCATACTATAGCAAGGCAGGCAGAGGCCCGATAGTATGATTATGAGCTAACATCATTCTGTTTTACATGTGCAATTCAGAAACATTTCTTTGAAATTAACTCATTAGCATTACTGCTGCACTATATGCTGAGGAGCAATAAAAGTTGTAGTTCATAGGTTCATTGGAGGTTATTAGGTTAGCGGCCCTAGAGCCTTTAGAAGCCTAACCATGCTAATCCTAAATACCCCCATTTGTTCTTTTGGGTAGTACTCAGAATGAATTTATGAACAGATTGGGTCTGTGATCAACACCAGCTACTCTGGCAATGAGTGGAATGGGTGCTAACCCAGAGGTGAATTTGCAGTCTCCCATCCAATTATCTAGGTTGTGTTTAAATAGGGTCAGTGAGGAGCTCTGATTTACATGAATAGGAAGTCTATTACAGAGAAGCAGCAGTCTCTGAGAGACATATCTATCTCTCCAGCATGTTCTGTTAATGATAGTGACCAAGCTGCTGAGCGTCCCTGGTCCCCAGTGCCTTTAAGCTACCTTCCCATCTCTCTAATGCCCATATCCTGTCCAAGACACTGACTCCTCTGCCCTGAAGAAAAAGGAATCATTTCAACCAGCGGTTACATCACAGGGTCTCCTATCCTTGTTCCCCAAAAGTTTAAAGGATACAAGAAAGTATATGGTTTTCCTAAACCTAACAGTAAACTATAGAGTTGTTTAATTACTGGTAGGTAGTTGAAAGGTGGCTTCTAAGCCAGGACAGTCAGCAGCTTTACCCATTAGGCTGTGCACCCTTCCTCCCACTATTTTAAAGCTTATTCCATTACTAGCCTCACCTATTGAACCCATGAACAGACCTCTCCCTCTTACTTTCTACTACTACAATATTGGTTTGACCAATACATGACACTCCTGGCCAGTTCTAGCACCCTTTATCCATCCCACTATCCCATAGCATCATCTAAAAATCCTTGTCTTATCCCCAGTCTTGCTGCTATTATAACCCACTTTTATCTTCTTACTTCTACCTGTAGCTTATTTCTTGCATATTATCTTATTTCTCTATCCATAACCTATTCACACATATATACTTGTCCTAATATTGCTGCTCCTTAGCCCACTTGTTATCCTAACCTCTCCTCTTACCTATAAAGTTAATTAACCTTTTCTAACAGCTCCTTTCACTGATTGATTTTTCTTCTTATGCTTCTTCCTTCTCTTGTCTCTGACTGTAACCTGTGGTCTCTTGCTACTCTGCCCCATTTCCTCCAGTCTGTTTGAAATATTCCCTTATTGTCATCCTTCCTTTAACCTGTACTGCTTCTTTTACACCTCAAGTATCCCATTTCTACCTATCTGGCTTAACATTTTCCCTCCGTTGTGGTAACTGTAGCCCCTCCCACATCTACCTACTTCCAGGTCTACTCTCCTCCCCCCTCACCTCAAATCCTCTCTTATCCCTTAAAAACTTGTAATCCCGGAGCCGCTTCCTTTAATAATTTATAGTGCACAAGCTGCTGAGCATCCCTGGTCCCCAGCGCCTTTAAGCTACCGTAAGTACAAACAGCAATTTGAATCTGCTGTGATACCAGAGAGTTTGTCTTCTGTTAATAACTAAATAGAGTGTTTATGAATCATCATTACTACTGAATCCTGTGCTCTCATCACATGCTTATTCACTTGTATGGCTCTATATCAAGTTACACAGTTTGAACTAATGGTTTTCAACGCTATGGAAGGGTGTGTTGCCTAGTAAATTGTCAGGCTTTTATACCACCCACGTGGAAACGTTACTTTTAAATTCTAACTATTTCCCCATGCAGTAGCTTCTCCTGGTCTAAGCTTATCTACATGAATGTCTCTGCATCTAGGTTAGCTTAGTTGATGTAAGGGTTCTCTTAACGCTATTGTAGGAATGTGTGGCTCAAATAAACCGAAGGGCTTTTAACCACGCACGCAGAGACGCGTCTTCTATTACGTCTTCCATGGATTTATGGTCTGGGCTTGCACTGGGAATATTTCGACAATTCAATCCTACAATAGAGCGTTTTTCACATAAACGGCCATGTAGTGTAATTGCTTAGACATTCATAGGGTGTTAACTATCTATGTGGAGACGCTACTTGGTCTATACTTCTTAATTTAAACAGAGATTGAATTTCACCTCCGTCTCACAAGAAGGGATATTTTTCAGAGTCGGCAGTTTGCAATAGTAAACATAGTAAAGTACAGTTTTGTACCTACCATAAATGTAGATGTTCGAGGATCTCCATTGCTGCAGTCCTGACTAATGGGTACTCCGCTGCCCTCCATCGGCCCGAATACCAAAGGGCTAGATCTGGCGTCGGTCATGGCGCCCGAGACTGACGTGGTGTCAGTATAAATGCGCATGACCGACGCCATAACTTTAGTCTTTCTTGCCTCAGATGTCAGAATGCAAAAATAAAACACCACCCAAAAACCCCAATCTAAAAAGAAAAAGGGGAAGGAGGAGGGAAAATTGGACTGCAGCAATGGAGATCCTCGAACATCTACATTTATGGTAGGTACAAAACTGTACTATGTTCGTCTCCCATTGCTGCAGTCCTGACTAATGGGTAGAATCCCAGAGCCACGGAAAAAACAAAAAGGGGGGTCGGACAACTAAATAGCCTGAGGAGCTGCAGACATGCCCTGTAAGACTGCAGTGGCAAACCCAGCCCTAGACGTAGAATAAAGAGGCAAATGATAATGCTTTGTAAAGGTATGTACAGAACTCCAGGTAGCTGCCTCTAGAATGTCTTTAGTAGCTACCCTCTTAAAAAGCAGTAGAAGTGGCCGTAGCCCTAGTAGAATGAGGCCTGATCCCAATTGGAACCTCTTTACCATGATGAGAATAACAAAAAGCAATACAATGGCCAATCCACTTGGAAATAGTTTGTTTCGAGACAGCCTTTCCACGGGAAGTCACAGCAAACGAAACAAACAACTGATGAGAACTTCTGAACTCTTTGGTTCTGAACAAATAATATCGTAACTGCCTATGTACATCCAAAGAATGCAAAACTTTTTCCCCTTCAGTTTGGGGTCAGCATTAAAAGTAGGCAAATGTATAGACTGGTTCAATGCCACATTAGAAACCACTTTAGGCAGAAAAGTAGGATTAGTACGTAAGGAAACTCTGTCCCTGTGAAAAATCAGAAAAGGTTACACTGCCATGAGAGCCTGTAATTCAGATACCCTTCTAGCAGAAGTAACAGCCAACAAAAAAGCAGTCTTCCAAGACAACAACTTCAAGTCAGTCGTAGCTGCAGGTTCAAAAGGAGGCAGAGTCAGCTTCTCCAAAACAAAATTAAGATCCCAAGCAGGAATAGGAGCCCTCCGTGGGGGTCTTATATTCTTTGCCCCTCTCAGAAATTGTTAAAGCAATGGATGTGAAAATAAAGGAGGGTCACCAGCATAGTGAGCAGAAATAGCTGCAGCATGCACTTTAATAGAAGAGAAAGACAAACCCTTGTCCAATAACATAGTCAAATATTGCAATGTACAACTCAAATCAGGCAATGTGACCTCAAAGCCTTTAGCTGAACTCCAAAGAAAAATCTCTTCCATTTATCAGCATAAACTTTTCGAGTACTAGGACGCCTGGCTTCCAAAAGAACATCAAAACTTGTTGAGGGAGCTGAAGGCCCTCATTCTCTAAAACTGAATGTGCCAGGCTGTCAGGTGCAGGGATCGCACCGGACATTGAGAAAATGATTGTTTTCTTGAGACAATAAGTGAGGAATCCGTGGTAATGGCCAAGGGGCCTCCCGAATTAAACTCCTCAACAGAGGGTACCAATGCTGACGAGGCCAATCCGGTGCTATAAGGATCATGCACGGTTTGTCCCTCCTGACTTTCAACAGGACTTTTGGAAGAAGAGGCAGAGGAGGAAAGGCATACACATGAAGGTTGCTCCAACTGAAGGATAGTGCATCTATTTTCCAGGCTTTCGGATGAAACAGCCTTGTGCAAAACAGAGGTAGTTGGAAATTCAGAGGAGAAGCGAACAGATCTATGTCTGGAGTTCCCAAGCCATGGTCAACTGTGAAACACCTGAGGATCCAACTTCCATTCGTGAGGATCCACTATTTGTCTGCTCAGAACATCTGCTAACGAATTTTGTTCCCCTGGCAGAAACTGTGCTCGAAGAGTGATGTGCAGATCCAAAGCAGTTTCCCATAACAGCATTGCTTGTCTGCAAAGAGGGTAAGAATGAGTTCCCCCCTGCTTGTTGATGTACCACATGACAGTTGTGTTGTCTGTTCGAACCAACACCAGTCCCGGGTGAAGCAGATCCTTGAATGCTTTTAAGGCAAATTGAACTGCCAGCATCTCCTTCATATTGATATGCAAGTGAAGCAACTCCGGGGCCAAAGGTCTTGAATCCATTTTCCTTTGAAATGAGCACCCCAGGCTGACTCCGAGGCGTCTGTCGTTAATATCTGACTTGCCTCTGGTTGGGTCACAGAGAGTCCCTTGTTTAGGTGACATTCCTGAGCCCACCACACAAATTCCTTCTGGATGCAAGGAAGAATCCGAATGACAGTGTCCAAATCGTGGCTGTGTTGAGTCCAAACGCTTTTGAGATACCATTGTAGCTTCCATATGCAGTTTGGCATTGGGAAGTACTAGAATGCAAGATGCCATGAACCCCAAGGCTTGAAGGACTGTCCTTGCAGTCAGCCTGGACAGGACTGACAGCTGTAGGAAGTACTGGTGAAGATTTCTTTGTTTGTCCGGGGTAAGAAATGCCATCTGAGTCGCTGTATTCAGACTCACACCCAGAAAACACATCTCTCGTGAGGGTACTAGACTGGACTTTATTTCGTTCACAGAATACCCCAGGCATCTGAAAACTGTCATCACACACTGCAGATGTCGAAGTAGGTCGTGCTTGTCTTGAGCCAGTATCAAACAATCGTCCAGATAGGGATAAATCTGAATTCCCCGTAGTCTGAGAAAAGCTATTACTGGAGCCAGGACTTTCGTGAATACCCTGGGTGCAGTAGATAAGCCAAAGGGCAATGCAGAGAACTGATAATGCAAATTCCCAGTCCGAAACCTCAGGAATTTCCTGCAACTGGGCCTGATAGGAATGTGAAGATAGGCCTCCTTGAGATCCAAAGTCACCATCCAGTGATCCCTGCCCAGCATAGGCAACAGCTGTTGCAGTGTTAACATCTTGAATTTCGGAATTTCTAGAAAGGTGTTTAGAATGGATAAATCCAGAATGGGTCTCCAAGTATTTCCTTTCTTTGGCACTAAGAAAAGACGGAATAAAACCCTGTGCCCCTTTCCGCGAAGGAACTTCCTGTATTGCTCCCAACCGAGCAGAGAAGAAATCTGTGCCTGTGCTTCCAATTGTTGCTGATGAGGCACATCCGCATACCGCTGAAAGGCGGAAAGTGTGAAAATAAAATTTGTAGCCTCGAGTTACAATGTCCAACACCCATTTGTCCTGGGTAACCAAATGCCAATTTCCGTTGAAAAGTCCCAGTTTTCCGCCCAGAGGAGCTGCCAGCAAAGCAGAGTCCGGCAGCGAAGACACAGGTCATTGGGTCTGCTTCCGAAAGGACTGACCCTTGCCCTCCCAGCAGAAGGGGTAGAGGAACTCAAAGACGTAGAAGTAACAGGGCCCTGAAAGGAAGCCCTACCTCTACTACGCCTCGACTTGCCTCTAGAGCGAAAATCCGAAGAGGGAAAAGACCATCCCTTAGCAGGCCAATTCCTATTGAATTTAGGAGGCTGAACCTGTAAAAATACCTTCACTGTCTGCATAGATTTAGCTTTTTCCTCCATTTTTTCAAAACTAATTCCACAGGAGGGCCAAAAGAACATCAGACTGCAAAGGAGCATCCATATCTGAGCTTTAACATGCTCCGACAAGGACTGATCTTTAAGCCAGGCATGTCTGCGAACAACAGAACTAGTAGCAGCCACCCTGGAAGAAGCTTGTAAAGCATCAAAACCACACTGCAGAGAATGCTTCCCAACCTGGTCTGAAGCATGCACTAAATCCTGAAGCTCCTTACAGTCAATACCTTCAGCTAAAGCATCCACTTTACATTTCAATTGACTTAACAAAAATTCTGATACTTGAGCATATGAAACTGACAATTCCAAAAAGGAGGCAGAGTCAGCTTCTCCAAAACAAAATTAAGATCCCAAGCAGGAATAGGAGCCCTCCGTGGGGGTCTTATATTCTTTGCCCCTCTCAGAAATTGTTAAAGCAATGGATGTGAAAATAAAGGAGGGTCACCAGCATAGTGAGCAGAAATAGCTGCAGCATGCACTTTAATAGAAGAGAAAGACAAACCCTTGTCCAATAACATAGTCAAATATTGCAATGTACAACTCAAATCAGGCAATGTGACCTCAAAGCCTTTAGCTGAACTCCAAAGAAAAATCTCTTCCATTTATCAGCATAAACTTTTCGAGTACTAGGACGCCTGGCTTCCAAAAGAACATCCAAAACTTGTTGAGGGAGCTGAAGGCCCTCATTCTCTAAAACTGAATGTGCCAGGCTGTCAGGTGCAGGGATCGCACCGGACATTGAGAAAATGATTGTTTTCTTGAGACAATAAGTGAGGAATCCGTGGTAATGGCCAAGGGGCCTCCCGAATTAAACTCCTCAACAGAGGGTACCAATGCTGACGAGGCCAATCCGGTGCTATAAGGATCATGCACGGTTTGTCCCTCCTGACTTTCAACAGGACTTTTGGAAGAAGAGGCAGAGGAGGAAAGGCATACACATGAAGGTTGCTCCAACTGAAGGATAGTGCATCTATTTTCCAGGCTTTCGGATGAAACAGCCTTGTGCAAAACAGAGGTAGTTGGAAATTCAGAGGAGAAGCGAACAGATCTATGTCTGGAGTTCCCCAAGCCATGGTCAACTGACGAAACACCTGAGGATCCAACTTCCATTCGTGAGGATCCACTATTTGTCTGCTCAGAACATCTGCTAACGAATTTTGTTCCCCTGGCAGAAACTGTGCTCGAAGAGTGATGTGCAGATCCAAAGCAGTTTCCCATAACAGCATTGCTTGTCTGCAAAGAGGGTAAGAATGAGTTCCCCCCTGCTTGTTGATGTACCACATGACAGTTGTGTTGTCTGTTCGAACCAACACCAGTCCCGGGCGAAGCAGATCCTTGAATGCTTTTAAGGCAAATTGAACTGCCAGCATCTCCTTCATATTGATATGCAAGTGAAGCAACTCCGGGGGCCAAAGGTCTTGAATCCATTTTCCTTTGAAATGAGCACCCCAGGCTGACTCCGAGGCGTCTGTCGTTAATATCTGACTTGCCTCTGGTTGGGTCACAGAGAGTCCCTTGTTTAGGTGACATTCCTGAGCCCACCACACAAATTCCTTCTGGATGCAAGGAAGAATCCGAATGACAGTGTCCAAATCGTGGCTGTGTTGAGTCCAAACGCTTTTGAGATACCATTGTAGCTTCCGCATATGCAGTTTGGCATTGGGAAGTAATAGAATGCAAGATGCCATGAACCCCAAGGCTTGAAGGACTGTCCTTGCAGTCAGCCTGGACAGGACTGACAGCTGTAGGAAGTACTGGTGAAGATTTCTTTGTTTGTCCGGGGTAAGAAATGCCATCTGAGTCGCTGTATTCAGACTCACACCCAGAAAACACATCTCTCGTGAGGGTACTAGACTGGACTTTATTTCGTTCACAGAATACCCCAGGCATCTGAAAACTGTCATCACACACTGCAGATGTCGAAGTAGGTCGTGCTTGTCTTGAGCCAGTATCAAACAATCGTCCAGATAGGGATAAATCTGAATTCCCCGTAGTCTGAGAAAAGCTATTACTGGAGCCAGGACTTCGTGAATACCCTGGGCGCAGTAGATAAGCCAAAGGGCAATGCAGAGAACTGATAATGCAAATTCCCAGTCCGAAACCTCAGGAATTTCCTGCAACTGGGCCTGATAGGAATGTGAAGATAGGCCTCCTTGAGATCCAAAGTCACCATCCAGTGATCCCTGCCCAGCATAGGCAACAGCTGTTGCAGTGTTAACATCTTGAATTTCGGAATTTCTAGAAAGGTGTTTAGAATGGATAAATCCAGAATGGGTCTCCAAGTATTTCCTTTCTTTGGCACTAAGAAAAGACGGGAATAAAACCCTGTGCCCCTTTCCGCCGAAGGAACTTCCTGTATTGCTCCCAACCGGAGCAGAGAAGAAATCTGTGCCTGTGCTTCCAATTGTTGCTGATGAGGCACATCCGGCATACCGCTGAAAGGCGGGAAAGTGTGAAAATAAAATTTGTAGCCTCGAGTTACAATGTCCAACACCCATTTGTCCTGGGTAACCAAATGCCAATTTCCGTTGAAAAGTCCCAGTTTTCCTTCCAGAGGAGCTGCCAGCAAAGCAGAGTCCGGCAGCGAAGACACAGGTCATTGGGTCTGCTTCCGAAAGGACTGACCCTTGCCCTCCCCAGCAGAAGGGGTAGAGGAACTCAAAGACCTAGAAGTAACAGGGCCCTGAAAGGAAGCCCTACCTCTACTACGCCTCGACTTGCCTCTAGAACGAAAATCCGAAGAGGGAAAAGACCATCCCTTAGCAGGCCAATTCCTATTGAATTTAGGAGGCTGAACCTGTAAAAATTCCTTCACTGTCTGCATAGATTTAGCTTTTTCCTCCATTTTTTTCAAAACTAATTCCACAGGAGGGCCAAAAAGAACATCAGACTGCAAAGGAGCATCCATAATATGAGCTTTAACATGCTCCGACAAGGACTGATCTTTAAGCCAGGCATGTCTGCGAACAACAGAACTAGTAGCAGCCACCCTGGAAGAAGCTTGTAAAGCATCAAAACCACACTGCAGAGAATGCTTCCCAACCTGGTCTGAAGCATGCACTAAATCCTGAAGCTCCTTACAGTCAATACCTTCAGCTAAAGCATCCACTTTACATTTCAATTGACTTAACAAAAAATTCTGATACTTGAGCATATGAAACTGACAATTCAAAGCCCTCATAGCCAAAGTAGAAGAGGTATACAGTTTTTTACCCCACCTATCCAGGGCCCTAGCATCTTTGTCCAGAGGAACTGGATTCTTAACCACAGAGGCCTTAACGCCCTTGGGGCCTTGAGAAATAGTTTCAGGATCAGCCCTAGGGCTCTTAAACAAGTACTTGTGAGCTTCCGGAACCCTGTAGTATCTATCTGGTTTAACAGGGGCAGAAGGCAGAGAATCCGGGTTAAGGGCAGCCTCAGAAAACACATCCTGAACAACATCCAGTACAGGAGGAATAGCCAAGGGCCTGTGCTGAGGCAAAACAAAAATTCTCTCAGCCTTTACGAGAATCAGAATAATCCTGGCCCTCCCATTTGAAATGTTCCCTCATGGAATGCAAAGTTTCAGAGAAAGAAAAATCTTCTGGAGGGGACGCAGAGGGAGAAGCATCCTCAGCCCCCGAATCAGAATAGGGAGGGAAATCCTGAAGGCTTTCCACAGAGGAATCAGACTCAATGGAAGACTGAACCAAACCCTCCAACTCTGTCTCTACCCTGGGCCTCTTCTGAGGGGGAGGCATGGAGCCCCTAATTAAAGAAATCAAATCTTCAGCCATCTTCAGCATGTGCTTCCTAGGAGCTGGACCCTGGGGAAAAACACCCGCAGGGGCAGATTTGGACTTAGAATGGCCTTTGCCTAGAGAAGGAGGAGGCTTAACCACCCTACGAGGGGAGGGAGCCACAGACAACAGAGGAGCACCCTCAACCTGGCCTAACAAAGGAGAAGCCACCCCCTGTAGTAACAAAGGCTCCCCTTGACACTCAGGCACACCGTCAGAAAGAGCCACTGAAGCAGCCAGTGGTTCAACAGGACCGACGTCCGGAGCGGACGCCCCATCCTGCTTGGACCGCAAAGACTTTTCTTTGCGCTTCCTAGAAGAGCCAGTCGTCGGAGAATCCGACGGCATGCTGTAATTACAACGGTTACCAAACACCAGCCTAGCACAGTCCAACCGACGTTTAATAGTACGCTTATTAAAAGTAGCACAAAAGCGACACCCAACAACGTCGTGCTCAGGCCCTAAACAAGGAATGCAGAGTGAATGGTAATCCCTATGAGGAATCTGTTTCCCACAAGAAATACAGTTATTAACTTTTTCTGACATCCGACAATACTGAGACAAGAAAAAGACAAAAAATAAAATGTCCCCAATGGGGTACTTAGCCCAACTTGGTCTCCGGTCTGAAACTCGAAAACCGACAATTCCAGAACGCCGAACGGCACTTGCAAATTCTGCTTCTGCTCAGGACAATGCGGCAAGAAAGACTGAAGTTATGGCGTCGGTCATGCGCATTTATACTGACACCACGTCAGTCTCGGGCGCCATGACCGACGCCAGATCTAGCCCTTTGGTATTCGGGCCGATGGAGGGCAGCGGAGTACCCATTAGTCAGGACTGCAGCAATGGGAGACGACGAACATCAAAGCACTTCTACGATTGTGCATATGTTATTAACAGCTCCATTGAGGGCCTTTAATGCTTTTATAATTAGAAATATTTGATTCACATCCTATTGGGGTGTAATGCTTAACTAGTGGTACAGTTTTTTTTAACCACCCACGTGGAGACTCTACTTGGCATACTACTTGTGCCTGGGTTTTAATTGTTACCTTAGTCTACACGTCCCTAATGACAATATTTGAAAAGCTCCTATCTTGGGCCGCTATTAGCCTTTTTGTACTTTATGATGTTAGTATTTTAGTTTTATTTTGAAATTCCCATGTGGGAATGCAATACTACATAGCCTCATACATGAATGCATGTCAGTAAACCCTATTGCTTTCATTTGAATATTTAGGCATTCGGGCTTGTTTCTTTCTCACACAATATTCCTCAATCCAGGAACATTTGAATAGAGCTACGCAAGTCTCCTAATATAGTTAGTTAGTTAGCATTTTTATTTCCCAATTGTAATGCCATACACTTGTATAACATGGTGTTGGACTCTCTAAGCTGTCCGTTACCCTCGTGGAAGCTTTCTTAACCATTGCTTGCAATGTTGTTGTGATCTGTGTTTAGCAAAGTGCATTCATATGTCTTTGTGTGCAGTAATGTAATTTGTATCTCTTACTTTCGTGGTGGATTTTAAAGCAAAACCACTTTAGATTGGTAGCTATATAGTATCTTGTTAAAATATAGGTGGAAAATTGATTCTGTAAAATGTTCATCAGTACAGATACTAACTTAACCATATTATTGTCTTAGCTGAATTAGCGACTGTAGCTAAGGGAAGGTATAGTCCACTCTTTACCTTCACTTGAATCTGTATTTAGACAGAAATATGATATTGCTGGCTACCACATTTAATAACTGCTATGATTTAACTGGTTTATTACCTCTCTACTGTATGGACTATTCAGACTAAAGTGCTCCATTAGCAGGGTGATATTAAATGCCTCTGTAATTTAATGATGGTATTTGCCCTGACTGTTTTGTAACTAAGCTCCAAGAATTACTATATGTGCTATTTTCTTCCTCCCTGTCTGATATGACATGTATTGATTAGTACTTTTTATTTGTGTACCACTATAACTGTGTTGCTGATTATTGCTCTGCTATCTGCTTAGCATTTTCTGCTTTATATTCTGTATTAAAGTCAATTTATTTTTTTCTTTTCAACTGAACCTGTTTTGTTTCCCTCCATCTTTACCTACAAGTTCCCAGCTCTCTAATGCCCATATCCCGTCCAAGACACTGACTTCTCTGGCCTGAAGAAAAAGGAATCATTCCAACCAGCGTTTACATCACAGGGTCTCCTATCCTTGTTCCCCAAAAGTTTAAAGGATACAAGAAAGTATGTGGTTTTCCTAAACCTAACAGTAAATTATAGAGTTGTTTAATTACTGGTAGGTAGTTGAAAGGTGGCTTCCTAAACCTAACAGTAAACTATAGAGTTGTTTAATTACTGGTAGGTAGTTGAAAGGTCGCTTCTAAGCCAGGACAGTCAGCAACTTTTCCCATTAGCCTGTGCACCCTTCATCCCACTATTTTAAAGCTCATTCCATTACTAGCCTCACCTATTGAACCCCTGAACAGACCTCTCCCTCTTACATTCTACTACTACAATATTGGTTTGACCAATACATGACACTCCTGGCCAGTTCTAGCGCCCTTTATCCATCCCACTATCCCATAGCATCATCTAAAAATCCTTGTGTTATCCCCAGACTTGCTGCTATTAAAACCCACTTTTATTTTCTTACTTCTACCTGTAGCTTATAGCCTGCATATTATCTTATTTCTCTATCCATAGCCTATTCAAACATATATACCTGTCCTAATCTTGCTGCTCTTTAGCCCACTTGTTATTCTAACCTCTCCTCTTGCCTATAAAGTTACTTACCTTTCCTAACAGCTCCTTTCACTGATTGATTTTTCTTCTTATGCTTCTTTCTTCTCTTGTCTCTACCTGCTCCATTTGCCCAGGGGCTCACTTTGCTCCTCTACCTCCCCCAATTCCCACCCCCCACTGCTCCTAGACTTATACTTCCTAAACCACTCCCCCTTTCCAAACCTACAAATTATATACTTTTACTAATCTAAGATTTTCACCACACCCATTCTTCCACATAACCTATCATTAGTTCCTATTACTTAGAGTAATATAACCTACTTCTCTTATCTTTACTTTAACTTATACCAGTCTTACTGATCATATAGCCCCTGTAATCAAACTCAGCATCATGTCTATAGTAACTAACCTCACCTCTACCATAATATTTCTCACTACCACACTTTTTCTAACCTCAGCATATCACCTAACCTCCTTCCAACATTTGAATTATTCTCAGTTTCACTATCCTCATAAGCAAACAAATATACAATCTCTCACTACCTCTCTCAGTCATACAAATATAACATCCATACCAAGCTACCTACTACCAAAGTACCACAGACTGGCTCACATTAAATACAATACCATAATAACCAGAAATGTCCTGTACCATATCAGTAACGCACATAATCCTTTGCTCAGGCTTAAAAGACAATCCTCAGAATATGGAGACATCCATCCTAATCCAGGTCCAGCCAATGTCCTAACTACTTATTCTCATACTCTCGATACCCCTATCCCACTCTCCCTTACAAAACTCCCCAAGTCACTCCTAATAGCACATCTCAATATCTGTAGCATAAATAACAAAGTGGCCCACCTCCATACTCTCTTGAATGTTTAGTCCTTTGACATCCTATGTTTAACAGAAACATGGTTAAAGCCTGGAACTCAAGATAATGAAATCATACCTCCAGGCTACAATATATTGAGATGTGATCGCAACACAAGAAAGGGTGGGAGAGTAGCAATTCTATTCAAAGACGGCCTAATAGTTACCTGTTCATCCTACAACCCTCCTATAGGCAATAATGCTGAGGTTCTCATCTCCAAAATCCAGCTCAACTCTAATAAAGCCATATATATCATATGTATCTATTTACCTCCTGGGAACAACATCTGCACACTAGAAAATATACTTAGCTGGGTTTCTTCAACCTTCTCACAAGAAACTATAATCCTAGGGGACTTTAATATTGATTGGAAGGGCATCAGTACTGAACATCAAATCTCCCATATTAACCTTCATGGCTTCGCTCAAACCATTACCTCCCCTACAGGAATCAACAAAGCAAATAAAAAAGAGACTACCTTAGACTGGATTCCTATTAATAACTTCCACCAAATGTATAAGGTAGGAACCCTCCCTGATGATTTAAGTGATCACTCATTGACCTACATAATCAGGGAAAAGATTAATATTTCTTACCCCACAAAATATAGGACTATTCGGAACAATAAGCATTTTAACATAGGACTATTCCAAAGTGAATGCTTGCAGTTGGTCTCCCCTAAAAACCCTCCCACTTGAAGAGGCTGTCAAATATTTCAACTCTAGATTCGTAACTAGCCCTGACCAGTGTACCATCAGAATTAAATCAAAATGATCACCTTGGCTAACTAAAGAAACCAGGCAAAAAATCATACACAGAAATAAAACCTGGGCTAGGTGGCGAAGCACCAAAACCACAGCAGATCAACAGCTATTTAAACAGCTGAGTAATATGACAAAAAGCAATACTCTCAGATAAAAAGGACTTCTACTGTAAAATGCAGCAAACACACCAAAATAAGCCACAGAGATTCTGGGCAAGTATCAATAGACTCCTATAACCTGGTCACTCCAGTACACCGGCCCCAACAGATACTAACTACAAGACCCCCACTGAAACTGCTAACAGCTTCAATACCTTCTTTACTAAGGCCATGCAATCTCTGGCCAGCCAGATATCCCCTGACAACTCTAGCTTTCTGATCCCCAACACTAACCCTCTTCCTATATTTTAGTTGCAACCCATCTCTACCAATCTTATTTACAAACTCATCCAAAAACTGAAGCCTTGTACTCCATCTGCTGACCAGATCCCATCTGAATATCTGCAAAAAGCAGCTACATCTGTAGCTTATCCTATATCTATACTTATAAACAGAACCATTAATGAGGGAACCATACCAGCCATGTGGAAAATGTCTCACATTATCCCCCTACATAAAGGTGGCAACTCAAATGAAGACTCAAAATATCGACCTATAGCCCTACTATCCCCTTTAGCTAAAATCATAGAAAGATGCATTCATCATCAGCTACTTGACCATTTAATTCAACACAACATACTAGCTAATACCCAACATGGTTTTAGGCCATTCCATAGTACCACTACTGCCCTCTTATCCTTCACTGATTCCATTCACAGGAACCGTAATAATAATATTCTCTCTTCAGCTCTCTTTATTGATCTTTCAAAAGCTTTCGACATGGTAAACCACCCTTTGCTTATAAACATTCTCAAATCACTTTCTCTTGATACTCGAGCTATACAATGGTTTACTTCCTACCTCAGCAACAGGCAACAAGCAGGGCTTTGGCAGAATAATCTATCATCCCACCTACCAGTCGCCCTGGGTGTTCCCCAAGGCTGTATTCTAGGTCCTCTACTATTCTCAATTTTTATCAGTGATCTGCATTTAGCTATTCCTCAAGCTATCTGTATACAATATGCAGATGATTTTACACTTATCTGCACAGCCAATTCCTCCTCTGAACTGCAATCCCTAATTCAGAAGGTGTTTAACATAGTAGAGACTTGGTTTTTAAAATGTTGTCTTCTCTTGAATCCCCCCCCAAAAAAACTCCTACTCTTTACTCCTACCCATAAGTCCACTCCAATAGACTTCTCAGTTATCTCTACAAATTGTGCCCTCATTTCTCCTGATTCTACCACCACACTCCTAGGAATTACAATAGATAACAACCTTAACTTCAACACTCATATTAACAACACCATAAAAATAGTTAACAGAAAAATGGGATCCCTATATAGGATCAAACCTTTCCTTACTTCTACAGCTAGAACTACTATTACCCACTCTCATCTTATCTCTACACTGCTCTATGCCTCACCAATTTACACAAACCTTACAAAAAACAACCTGCTCAAACTAGCTAACACCTATAATAACACTGCCCAATTTGCCACTGGTAATCCCTTCAGAACCCATCACTGTCAGAACCTAAAACAACTAGGATGGCTTGAACTACAAAATCAGCTTCAATTCAACTAACTTGCCATTGCCCATAAGGTTCTTAATCAACCTAACAAAACTCCAATGCTCTCGAACCTCATAACCCCCTATTAAAATCTTAATACCTTACGCTCATCAAATAAACTATTAGTTAGCATAAGTAAGTCCAACAACATGGCAGGTGACTCTCTGTTCTCAAACACAGCTGGAAAAAACTAGAACCTTCTCCCTAGTGAACTTACTTCACCTCTTTCCCTACCCCTCTTCAAACAAAAACCCAAATTATTCCTTAGAACACACTGGTTATGCACATGCAGTAACCCTGACTAAAATTTCATCCCTGTTTCTAATACTTACTAGTTTCTACTTTCTTACTAGTCAATACTGTGTAGCATAAATGAAAGCAGGAGAAAAAAAATATTCTGTACACAGTCAATGTTATGTACAATACAATGTATTTTAAAATATCTGCTATTTACTATTTTATTGTAACCTACAACCTGGTTACTAACTGTTGTGTTTATTCTTATTTTGTTTATTGTTTTAATTTTTTATTGTGACCTTTAACCTTATTGTTGTGTTCAATGGAGCTTTTCTCCACTCTGGGCCTCCACTGAAAATGGACATATATCCAGTTAGACTAGCCCGGTCAACAAATGTAAAATAAATAAATAAAATAAATGTCACAGGCTAGACTAAGATCCCTAGAGTGGGCAACTCTTGTGCCATTTGACTTGCGAATGTGCAGCATTTCCATTAGGGCAAGGTTGGAGATTGCCCTATAGGCCATGCACAAGTCACCTGCCAGCAACCTAGAAGATACAGAGTAAAGTGACAGAGTTTTCAGTCTGTCCACATAGGCCATGGTTTGGATTCCCTGTATTTTCTTAGGGAAAAACCTCTGATGTCTCTCCAGCTGTTTTCAGGTGTCTGGTGAGGTACATGTAAAACAGTGCATTATACTCTATTAGTGGTCTGATAAGGGTTGAGTACAGTAGATTTAGAACATCCCTTGACCTGGATGTTATGCCCTTTCTTATGAGGTGCACAACATAGAAGGCTTTCTTTACCACTGTGGAAACTTGATAGTCAAAGTCCTGATTGCTATTGACCTGTGTTCACAAGTCTCAGGCCACTTTGTTGGAGCTCAGGGGAGTGCTGTCAATGTTGTAACTTGTAGGAAATTCTGTTTTGCCAAAGTGAATAATAATGCATTTTTGCATTTAGTTTTAGACCATGACTTTGGCACCAATCATTTCTTTGTGTTGGCCCTTCTTGTCATATGCTGACATCATTGGGGGACTCAAAGATTGCTCCCAGTTTGCAATCATCAGTGAACATAGAGAGCCAAAGGTCATCTACTTTGACCTGGACGTCTGAGAAATAGATACTAAAAACAGATCACTGTGTTTGAGCAGCAAATAGTAAACAAATTGCTTCAACAGTATATATGAAACAGAAATTGTTTTCTGAATAGACTTACTGCAATCCAAGACTGAATCTTAAATCAAATCCAATGTAGTAGCCACAAAAAGACACCAGCTGTTGTTACATTCTCATACAAATGGAATATGTTATAAATCCACCAACTAATGATCGAAAGTCCATTAAAAACAGAACTTTTTTATTACCATCATCAAAAAATAAAATAAAGCAAAACATGAGAGCAGATTTAGCACTTTCGTCCTAACAAAACATTTGGAATTCTTCAGAACCTGACATCTTTTAGCTCTCACCCCTTTTAATACCCTATGGTTAATAAGACTTAAATAATCGATAAATGGTCTGATGTTTCTTAAAGGTACATTAAGCAATGTGCATAAACTGCATAAATGAATTAATACAAAAATAAAAATACAATGGGCCGGATTGACGAAGGCTTGCACGGAGTCTAAGAGTAGAGTAAGACTCCATGCAGCCAACATGTCTGCCGAGCGATCCAGGAACAGCCAGTAGGGGTGTGCAATAGAACTCCTAAAACAAGTCTTACACGGACAGGGCTTGGATATGCAAATTACCTCAATTGCAGGTGAAAACTATGCAAATGAGGTAAATTTGCGATCCAGGAAACCCGAACCTGTCCGAGTAAGATTAGTGTTATTTGCAGAAATGTACTCAATTGACAACTGAGTACGGTTCTGCAAATAGCAAAACAGAGCCATGACAGCACCAAATAAAGGTTGCATCCAGTTGAGGAAGCATGCCAATGGCCAAATATATGGCCATTGGCAATGTTCACCGATGCAAAATAAAAATAAATTTTTTTTTTAATCCCGCTCACCGATGTTTAAGCATAGGTGCTGCGCTCTAAAAACCAGAAAACCAATAATTAAAATCCACAAATGTGGATTTTATTGTAATTCCTAATTTACAATGCAAGGGAATGGCAGTCCGAAGACAACATGGCTTCCGAGTAGAGGTTGCTAAGGGGGAAGTTCAGTCTAAGAGATGTAACCAAGCATTAGTAGGCAATCCTATGCAAATGAGGGTAAGGATAGTGAATCCCAAGTTTACATAGCAAATGAGCACAGTTAGTGGAGTGTAGGAGTAGGATAAGGGGAGTATCAGAGTAGAAGATAGGTGAAATCACGAGGGGGGTATGTATGAAAGAAGTGAAGCTCATTGGAGCAGAGTGGCATGTGTTTGCTGTCAGATACTCATCACTGGAAGAGGTGTGTCAACAGGTACCCTAGCTAAAGGCAAGAAATTGAATGTGTATGCCGTGGATAACACTAAAGTTTCTTGTAGAAGTGCTTGCAATATGTATGCACGCGGGTGCACGCCTGTATATCAGAGTAAGACTGTGTGCGAGTGTGTACACCTGTGTGCATGTGTTTAAGCTGGAGTAAGCATGTCTAAGATTGTTTAAAGTCGTGTAAGCGCGTTTGCGCCAGTGTGCGCACGTTTTAGCAAGAATAAGAAAGTTTTAGTCCGTGTAAGCATGTGTGCGCACGTGTGGGCTGGTGTGCACCTGTTTGCACTTGTGTGCGCGGCACTGCCCCCCTGAGGAAACAGAAAGGGAAAAGGAAGCACAACAAATAGTAGGAAGTTAACCAGGGAGTACTAGTAGAGCTAGCAGGTGAAAACAATCAGAAACAGGCAATTACACAGGCAGTACACTAGCCCAGCCCAGCACAGCACTTAAAACTCTGCAAACAACATTCCACTATGTTTCTCTGAGACACTGCAACACTGCAGTAAGCTAATAGAAGTGAAAACTGAAAAAGCTTTACCGAGACAAAAAAATGTTAGGGGCTGTCATTGCTGTTATAAGGCGACATATGCAACATGCTGAGGGTGGTGACAATGCGAATGCTGCTGGACAACCCCCAGTGAGGAGACTGAGAAGAGTGTACAGGCCCACGGTAACCTATCAGGGGCTACATGAGCTGGAGATAGTGGAGCGCTATAGAGTGGACAGAGACCTCATGCAGCAAATTGTTGAGCTGTGCAGGCCACGCTTCACACACAGAACCAACAGAGGGGAACTCATCCCAGTGGAAACCAAGGTATGTGTTGGCCTAAGAATATTAGCAACAGGTACCTTCCAGAGACCAACTGGTGATATGATGGGGATATCACAGGCTTCAGCATCCAGGGTACTGCACCAGTTCCTGGATGCCATGTCAGCACATGTCGGTGATCATGTATATTTCCCCAATTCCCGTGAGGTATTGGCCAGCAATATGCGTCTCTTCTAGCAAATAGTGGAATACCCTGAGGTAGTGGGTGCAATAGACTGCATGCACATACACATCAAAGCACCAGTCGGTGAGCGAGGTAGGGTCTACTTTAACCATAAGGGCTTCCCCTCCGTCAACTGCCAGGTTGTGTGTGATGCCCAGGGCATAATACTGAATGTGTGTGCTGGCTGCCCTGGAAGCTACCATGATTCCCATATCTGGCATCTGACACAGCTGTACCAGACATTTGCCAATGGGGACATACCTCATGGTCACCTAGTGGGGGATGCTGGCTATGCACTGGAGCCGTGGCTGATGACACCCATCAGAAAGGCACACACACCTGAACAGGAATGCCATAATGAGGCACACGCACAAACACGAAATGTAATCAAGCGTGTGTTTGGGCTGCTCAAGTCACGGTTCCGGTGCATGGACACATCTGGTCGAGCTTTGCAGTACTCATCATCTACATGTACCCAAATTGTCATGGTATGTGCTATGCTACATAATATGATCCTGCCAAAACAGCTGCAGCAGGACCAGCATAGGCCCGGGCCAAACAGCCCCCACCATTGCCAAGGCCATCACAGGCAGAGTGTGACTCGGAGGAGGAACAACCTGAGCCTGCCCCAGTAGGCAGAAGGAGGCATGCCCAGTATGCTTTGGCCTTGGCAAAGAGGCAACGCATAGCACATACACTGGCTCAGTAGGAACCCTGGAAATGATACCTCTCTCTGACTCGCACATATAGTAAAAGGGATGCCTAACTTGACACTACCTGTTTTCAAACATGTATAGGGAGTGTAATATGTGCATCTGACATAGGCAGCCCTGCAGCACCACCTGAGGCATGATTGCCATGTGTTAAGCAATATAAAGCAGTGCTAAACAGCTTTTACCACCATTTAGTATATGTCAACAAAATTGCACATACAAACTAGCACAACTGTGGTCAATGTTGAGCAATATTGAGCAACATTCAGCAATGTTGGTTAACGTTCAGCAATGTTGGACAAGCTTGGTCTAAGTTGGGCATAGCTGAACAAAAGCCAACATGCTCATATTTGCTCTACTGGCCCTTAAGCAGTCTGGTCTGCTCAGTATGAAAATATAAAGCAGTGAGAGGCCTCAAACCCAGGATACTGTGCACTATAGTCATAGTACTGAACCACTAAACCATGACAGTATTGCAATGGTCAATCTGTATGAAGAAATGTTGATAAGTCTATGCAAAGTATCTCATGGAAACCCTGCAGGCACAGCATAATCCCTGTCGAGTTATGACACAAAGGTGAGCCCTGAAGTAAGAATAGAACCTGATTTTCAACACACATATAGTATAAATGTTAATATTGGTCATGTTCACACACATCAACAAATGTAGTGGACCTCAGACCGCAACATACTGAAAGGTCACACTGGGCATGCTCGCACACTTGAATAAATGAGACAAATGTCAGGCAACAAAACACTGAAAGTCCGAACTGGGCATGCTCACACACTTGGGCCATGTCTGAGTACAGCAGTGGGCCACACATATCTGGCAGTTGCATGTGTTAACCCAGGAACTTCTCACTATTCAGCAATCCACCCTGTGCACACAGTTATATGACAACAGACACATATAATATAGTGGAACACTGTCATAATCAAATATGTTCTGCAGATACTTAGGTTGTTCATAGAAAGTGGGAAAGCAAAGAAGATAAAAAACCTGCAATCAGTATAATCAATAAACAATGTGCATCCCGAACATTATCATAGGTTGATACTAGGCTGTCTGTCCTAGGGCATGTATAAGCCTAGCCAGAGTGTGTTTGGCTTTTGCAACCCTGTTAAATTAGTACACTGTGCCTGTGAATAGTAGGTCACACAAGATAGCCCATTTATGTTTAGTCTATTGTGCCTCTGTCTAGCAGGGACCCAGAAGATATCCCAGGGGTAAACATACGATCACCCATCCACTTGTCAAGATGTCTCCTGTAGGTGGTCAGTGGGGGGCTCTGCCTATGCGGGACTGGGATTGCATTCTGGAGTGAGTGGAGCCTCTGGGATAAGAATCTATCCCTCCAGCATGTCCTATTAACATCTGTGCTGAGGTTTACGTCCCTGGAGTGTGTAGCTCCAAGGGATTCGGATATCCTGAGGTGGAGCATGTCCATTAATTCTGGGTTGGACATGGCTTTAAACAACAGGCACAGATCGCATCCGAGTAGGCGGTAGGCGACTGAGTAGAGCTGGAGTTACTTTATCCAAACTGCGCAGGCATCTGTGTGAGTCCCTACATCTGCTTGTTGAGATACTTCTGTGGCCATTACAGTTGCTGCAGGTGTCAGGTAAGGTACATCCCAAATGAGGCATTGTATCCAAGCATGGTCTTGAGTATAGGGGCACAATGACCTCACTTGATCTAGATGTGAAACCTTATGGGATAAGGTGGGCTATATAGAAGGTCTGTCTAACCACTTTGGCAACGTGATTGTCAAAGGCGAAAGTACTAACAACTCGTGTCCCCAAATCCCTAACAGCTTCTACCATATGTAATGGATTACCACCTATTTGGAAATGTGTGGGCATGTTATTCCCAAAGGGGATGACTATGCATCTAATGGCATTTAGCTGTAGGCCATGGCTCTGGTACCAGCCATCCATCTCTGTGAGACCCTGTTTGAGGATGCTTGTGCCAGCTGGAGAATTGATTATGGCACCCAGTTTGCAGTCATCTGCAAACATGGTCAGCCATATTCCTCCTGTGTTAGCTTGTACGTCAGAGAAATATATACTGAACAAGAGAGGTCCCAGGATTGAGCCTTGTGGGATGCCACATGTAACTGGTGTATAGTCAGACATGGCATCTGCAATACTGACCATGTGGGTCCTATCCCTGATCCAGTTAGCAATCCATCTTGTGACATATGTGTCAATATCAAAGCTGGTGAGCCTATGTATAATGGCCGAGTGGGATATTGTGTTGAAGGGTTTTGCAAGGTCCAGGTAGGCTGTGTGGACAACCTTCCCTATGTCTATGGACCTGGTAACTGTTTAAAGAAGTCAAACAGGTTCAAGAGGCAAGATCTACCCACAACAAAACTGAAATGTGTAGGATCCAGTCTCTGTAGGTTCCTGACGTCTGTGTGTATGAGTTCCATGACAATACGCTCCATAGCTTTGCAGAAATGACTAGTTAGGCTTATAGGGTGATATTGTCCGGGGTCCGTTGTGGCACCACCTCTGTGGAGTGGGACCAATGTTGCTGTACGCCATTCCTTGGGTACATATCCTGTAGTAGCTCTGATATTGAACAGTGACTTAATGTGAGGGTTACATTCATCATGAAGCTCATGTAAGACACAGGCCGGGACACCGTGTGGTCCCATTGATGCTGTGTTGTCTGCTTTGGAGAGGGCAGCACTCACCTGTTCATTTGTGATGTCAGGAAGGCTACACTCTGTTGGGATGGACAGTTGCTCTTTAGGGGGGATGGGGGGACATTTGCACTGAACCTGTTAGCCAGGATGTTGGCATTGTCTGTGGGTTCAGGATATGTTTAGTCAGTATGCAGTAACTCACAGCATATCTGTGAGTTTCCACCCGGGTTCCTGACATAACTAAAGAAGGCCTTGCGATTGTCCTAAGTGTCTGGTGCAATTTTCCGTTAGAAGTGGGCCTTAGATGAATTCATGAGTGATCGTAGCTTTTTGCTAGTACTGATCAGAGATGCCTTCCCTTTTTGGGATTGTGCTCTATCATGTAGTAGCCTCCTCCTTTCATTGTATAGCTTATTAATAGCTGGGGTCCACCAGACAGGTCCCCTGCCTTTGGGGGAGTGAGTCTTGTTGTTATTTGGGATAGCACGATCCATGCATTCCAGTAGGTGTCCATAGAATGCGTTTGTAAAGGATTCAGTGGTCTGAGCCGTATTTACCACTGTCCCAGAGTCTTTAAAGGATACCACCTTGGTTTGGAGAGGTGTGACGTTTGCTTTTGAGAAGTTCTTCACCGAGATTACCTAGGATGGGGGTGGGGACGGGATATGGATGTCCAGTGAGATAAATGTATGGTCTGACCTTACCAATGAGGGGTATACCTCTGGTGTGGAACATAGAGTCCCCATGTTGGTGATGATCAGGTCCAATATGTTTTCCCCTCTTGTGGGTGTGGTGACCAGTTGTGCCACAGCATTTGAGTTTACAAATACTAGCAACTGTTGGGCGAGGGTGTTGGGGCTTGAGTAGTATTCCCAGTCAATGTTTGGGTATTTTAAGTCACCCAATATAATGGTGTTTGGAGAGACCTTCATATTCTCCAGTGTTCCCAGGAAAGCTGAGTGATGTTCTGTAGCAGGCTACAAACTGAAAGGCAGTTTTGCCTACTGTTAGTTGCACATGTATGGTCTCTGATGCTTTGTGCAGTGCTACTAGTGGTGTTCTGTAGCAGGCTACAAACTGAAAGGCAGTTTTGCCCACTGTTAGTTGCACATGTATGGTCTCTGATGCTTTGTGCAGTGCTACTAACCTGGAGGTGTGTGTATCTGTGATGTATATGGATACTCCCCCTATTTGTGTTGGCCGGTCTGAGTCTTGTGGCCAAAAAGCATGGTATGAAGTATAACCTGGTAGTGCTGGTGTGCTTTTGGGAGCCTGAACCAGGTGTCTGTTACTGCACAGATAAAGGCATTCTCCATACTGAGGAGAGTCCTGAGTGCGCGCATTTTGAGGGTAAGACATCTGGTGTTGAGCAGCATTACCCTTAGTTTCTTTTACCTTGTAACGTCTATGGAGGTGGGTTTGTCTTTTGAGTCTCGCTTAAAAAAGGCAATATGTTGGTGGCAAGAGCCTTAGCCAGTATTCGAAAGTCCAGGGGTGACAGGTGCAAGCTGTCCATAGCGAAGCTATGTGGCATGTTGAGCTTGTCATCCCAGGCTGACAGACACTGGATCCCCTTTGAATGACACCAATATGTTAGCCAACTTTTAAAAGTGATCAGTCTATCTGTATACTGTGACATCATTCGTGGTGAGGGTAAGATGCTACACAAGGTCAGGGTCATACTGGCCTGGTCTACATGATCAGAGAGCTCCTCTGTCTCTCTTGTCATGTAGTCCAGGGAGGAACATCTGAGGTTATTCGCAGCAGCCTGGACAATGATGGAGCCATTTCTGTACTTGCTGTGGAGTGACCTGAGTGCATGTGTTATGTAGCGGATCCTGGCACCCGACAGACAGCTCAAAGTGACCATCTCCTTGTTCAGCCTGGTGAGTGGGACGTCAGTATGTCTAACAATAAGTGTCACCTATTACAAGTGTATTAGGTGTGTTTAGCCCTAAGGGCAGTGACTGTGTGGCACACTGACTTTGTGAACTATGTGATATGTCAGTATTGTTGTGGGGTAGCAATTGTTTGTGTGTCTGCTTTGGAGGTCTCTGTTGCTTAGGCAGAGTTTATTTAGAGCCTCCGAGTATGTTTTTGTGTGGTAATGTAGTTTGATTGCTGTTGCTATAGGTCTATGTGAGACTGGAATTGTGGTGTGTGTGGTCACTTTCACCACCTGATAGACTGTTCCAGTCATGGGTCGAGAGAGCTCAGCCTCCTGTATGTCTATATAGTTGCATCTCTCACATATATCTGAGTTTGTTGGGATGAGGAGAGGGTTGTCTGTGTACATAAGACAGTTGAAACATTGCGTCAAAATTCCAATATTCACCAGCTGGACTGGAGAGTACACACGAAACCGACATTTGGACATGCCAGAATATTATGATGACATACTCTGTTGACTGATCACAAAGGATCAGTAGGGTGTTAAGTGTGTAAAAAGAGTATAACAGGGGTTTAGTGCTCAGGTTTGACAGTGTTTTGGAAAGATTATCTGCGAAGGAGTCCAGACTGAACCATGACACCTCCTTCAGCTATGTCATAAATAGCAATGTACACTCATATATGTCCTGAGTCAGGACCAACTGTACCTGACTGACAATGCTGACATCCTGTCAGACAGGCCCATATTTACATACCCACCTCCCACTGACAAAAGGCCCTATCATCATACCAGGAGATAGCACATGTAGAATGGGTAAACAGCACCCCCCCCCCCAAAGCCGAAAGCATGGCATCAATTGGATTACATTGTTTTCCTATATGTGTCATGAGTGAACTACAGAACAAACAGACCCTGCACCTGAACAGTCTGTTGAGCCTCACCCTCTCTACAGGATCTGAAACCGCTGAATGTGTTACAGCAACATATGGCATGCCCCACAAGTGTTTGTGCACAACAGACCATGGGAAGTATAGTCCAATAAGCCTATGAAGTCTGATCTGCAAGGCCATGGAGTTCATCATGATTGAAGTCATAAACAGAGCTATTGGAAGCCAACAAACACACAACCCTACCAACTGTGGTATGTACATGGTCAGATCATGTTTCCCAAACCTGCTAGACTGTTTGCAAGGCAGCCACCCAGGACATACATCACTGAACGTAGCTACACACATCCCACATAGACTTTAGATAGCCCTTTATCGACATCCCAGACACATGTCGTATCCACAAAATCAACAATCTGTGCATAAATATGTATTGTCATATGAAGGAATGGCAATTTGTCCACAGATAGATCACACAAGCTGAGAATTGTGGGGTCCTTTTCAAGCTGTTAACACCTGCTGACCCACATGGTTCATTCCTGGGATTGCATAAAACAAAGTGTACACACATTACCATGTCCAGTTTGATGATGTCAGTATCATACAAATATAGCAGGAGAAAAGAAACCACCCAATAAAACATATAGCACGTCGTGTTAATGCGTATCTCTCTAGTATTATAACATAGTTAGGTAGGGGTTCGAATCCTGTAATTGCTCACAGTGGGTGGGGGGGGGTTATGATTTCCTTTGAAAGCAGTGCCCTTTTTGCAGACTGGGAAATCGCATTAAAAGAGGTACATTCCTCTTTGGAAGTCTGATGATGTCAGCATCCTACAAATATAGCAGGAGAAAAACAAAACACCCAGTAAAGCATATAGTGCATCATGTTAATGCGTGTCTCTCTAGTATCATAACATAGTTAGATAGGGGTTTGAATCTTGCAATTGTTGACTTTGTGGGGGGTGTGTATATGTTTGTGATTTCCTTTGAGAGGAGTGTGCTTTTTGGAGACTGGGAAAACACATTAAAAGAGGTACATTCCTCTTTGGAAAGTCTGATGATGTCAGCATCCTACAAATACAGCAGGAGAAAAGGAACCACCCAATAAAGCATATAGCGCGTCGGGTTAATGTATATCTCTCTAGTATCATAGCATAGTTAGGTAGGGGTTCGAATCCAGCGATTGCTGACTGTGGGGGTTTGTGTGTATGTTTGTGATTTCCTTTGAGAGGAGTTCCCTTTTTGGAGACTGGGAAAACACATTAAAAGAGGTACATTCCTCTTTGGAAAGTCTGATGTCAGCATCCTACAAATATAGCAGGAGAAAAGAAACCGTCCAGTAACGCATATAGCATATCGTGTTAATGCATATCTCTCTAGTATCAAAACATAGTTAGGAAGGGGTTTGAATCCTGCAATTGCTGACACTGTGTGTGTGTGTGTGTGTGTGTGTGTGTGTGTGTGTGTGTGTTTGTAATTTCCTTTGGGAGGAGTGCCCTTTTTGGAGACTGGGAAAACACATTAAAAGAGGTACATTCCTCTTTGGAAAGTCTGATGATGTCAGCATCCTACAAATATAGCAGGAGAAAAGAAACCACCTACTAAAGCATATAGCGCGTCGTGTAAATACATATCTCTCTAGTATCATAACATAGTTAGGTAGAATTTGAATCCTGCAATGAGTGAGTGAGTGAGTGAGACACTGTTGGTCAATGCGGTGTGGGTTTTGCTTTTACTGTGGTATGACATATCAGGATTAAAACAGTATGTGCATTGCACACATCCGGTATCTGTGTGGCAAATAAATATATGTACATGTGACCTCAATTAGTACATAGGTGTGAAGCCTGCATACTACATGAATACATTTGTTACCTTTGACAGATTGTGCCGCTGCTTCTCAGATGGTAGGTCACATATGTGCGTATGTGACAAGGCCGGCCACTGTAGTGATCTGTGGCCAAGGTCATCTGTGTCTCACACACCCATGACAGTTACTATAGACTAGTGTGAGTGAGGGTACATGCCTGGGGTATATGTCAGACATGTTCATACACAACAACGTCTGGCAATAATGGACAGTCATTATAGGTGTATAACAGCCTTGTGGATATACATATAGGCCCCTAATTTCTTATGTGATATACCGTGGGACTCCACAATACCTTTGGATATGTGGATACCAAAGGATAGATGGCATAACACTTGGCTGTATGTACACATTGGTACCCGACATACATGTTGGGGGCTACCACCTATGTAGTACTGTCGGGATAGTATGTATAGTAAATGTGGATGACTATGCTATAGTTGGCTTAGAGCTATACAGCATGTGTTGGACAACAGGTGTCTGTCTGTATGATACCTTTGTGTAGGATATGTGTTCCATCCAGAGAATGCATTGTAGGCCAACGCATGCATTTCCAGATGTGGATGGACATATCCCTAGTGTGTTTGCATGTATGTAAGAGGGCTATATGCCAAACAGGTGTGGTCCCAGGAATGGGTGGCGGTCAATACCACTGGTTACTGTTATAGCATAGTACCGGAAGGATCCAACTGTTACTGAGTTCCCTACATCTGTGTATGAGTTGTCAGGATATCTAATGATTGGTTATAGTCAGGCTGTTGAGGTTGTGTATACTACCAGAATGCAAAAAATTGACAGTAACAGTATCACCCACAGCATAGTGTCAAACCATGTCATACACACATGTGTACCCATGTTGGAACATATCTGTAGTAGAATGCATACTGGCTACCGAGAGATACTATGAGATGTTAACACTGTGTAATACAGGGTATGTCACATGTCCCATGTGTCCACTAGGCACGTACATGCAGACAGTGCACCCCACCATGTTCACAGATGTACACCTGCTAATCTGTACTGCACACATCACACACGTACTGTCCACTCACTAACGCATGCTGGCAACACTATACACTTCAGCCAAGTGGCACATGGGTGGACAATACATACGCAGACTTAACACTGGTGTAAACAATACTACATTGACAATCATAGCTTTGATGCATCATGCTTGCTGAGATATACCTACAAGGATATCATTACACTTTCCTGTTGACAACATGCTGACATTGGTACACTGCTATAATGTCACCCTATGCATCAGCACCATGTTAGCCTGTTCCTGCATCAATGTTACAGATGACAGGAGGTGACAGGTTTCATCATACGCACAGGGTGTGTTGTTGGTTTGCCAGAGCCCGACATTGACCCATCCAATCGACGTGTGTGTGTGTGTGTGTGTGTGTGTGAGAGAGACAACAGTACAGCATGGGCCAATGTTGATGTAATGTGTGTGTGTGTGTGTGTGTGTGAGCCCTAGCTGTTTGGTTAATGTGTGTGTGTCTGCATGCACACAGCTCCACCATGTGGCTGCCATATACGGGAGGTTGTGGGATAGCCACAGACTGTACCTGCCAGGCTGTACAGATGATTGTCTCTGGGCATGGACGCGGTACCTGTGCCTGGCAGGGGTGCTACGGACAGTATCGGGTACCAAGCCTGACTGGGTACTATCATCAGAGGCAGAGGTATGTCGACTGGACCCATGTCCCTGCTGGGACTGGCCAGAGCCACGTGCACGTGGTCTACTAGGATGGTCAATCGACAGGCCAGGGTACTGCCACTATGGGAGCGACTATGATCTGTGGGTCATCCATGATGACTGCCAGCTGTTGATGTTGCTGGCATACGTCCGCGTCAACGTCTCAACCATCCTGCATAGTCCTGGCTCATGGAAAACACATTGTGGAGGGCATCTAATGTCTCCCCCCAACATCTATCAATGACCTCGGTGTAATTACGGATGGCACCAACAAGGTCACGGATACTGTCATTGATAGCTGTGTAATTGGCCCTCTGCACCCTTAGTCCCTGTCTGGTGTACCGTTCCAAACGTGCCTGTGCCTGCATTACAGCTGGGAACATACTTGAGGTTGTAAGACCTGTGGGGGCACGTCTGCCAGGGGCATTACGACCAGCGGTGCTCCCATGAGAACCCCAGGACATCCGCCTATGTGGTACCATTCCAGGAATCCAGGTATGGCTGCTGTGAGGGGATACATGTGCCATGGATACCACACTATCCTGGTCAATGCCAACTGTATGCCGTCCCTCGGCTAAGGCCATAGGTGATGAGGGATGTATTGGCAATATGAGTGTGCGCATAGATGGGGTGGAAAGCTGTGTACTGTCGATTGGCGGACCAACGACAGATCCTGTCAAACCTGCCTGTGCCACAATACATGTATCATCATCGCCACTATTTGTGGCAGTGACTTCAGGTTCCCAGCTGCATTTGGCTAACCCAACCTCAGCACCTGTGAGAGGAAGACAGGAAACGCACTTTACAATCTGTACATGATGTTAGCACACATGGACACATGCACACAATGCACATATGCACACATGCACACACTCCTCACTACAGCAGATACACACACATACCAGCAATCCACAAATACACTCCTCACTTCAGAAGATACACACACACACCAGCAATCCAACACATACTCAATAGTGGTTGAAGGTGGGTGACAGCATCACAAGGCAAACAGTCATCTCACATGTGTCAGCATGTAGAATGTGTTGCTCAAGACCATGCAGTGCAAGTGTAGACAGCCCTAGTTAATAACAGTATACGTGGCTTTGATGCATGTGTAGTTGTTCAGTGATTGGCTACACCCTGGAACACAATGTGTACAAGGACACAACAGTGCTGTGCAAGTATCAGCTCTGCAGTGTTCTGTGCACCATCACTCACAGGTGTACATACCATGGATGCATGTGTTATCTGTATGTGTCATAGATTTCCATGTCTGATTAGTGTCTGTGTCTATAGCAGATAATAGTGGGCACAGGTGTAGCACATGCATGCTATGTACACATACGGGATGAGTGGTGCATGTATACGTAATGGAATACCAATGCTCGACATGGCCATTGTACAGTGGTTATGGTGAGTGTGGGACATATTGCAGATATGTCAGTGCCAGACATGGCATGCTACATGACTGCAACATTAAACACCACACATTCCCAATGTGTGTCATGTGACCTATACACCCAATAGCATTCCAGGACATATATGTGTCACTTTGTACAGATGGCAACTGCTATGCATATTGTGTATAGTTGCATATGTTTGCACACACACAACATGCTATGCATATTGTGTATAGGTGTATATGTTTGCACACACACAACATCGAGGTGCAAAGCAATGACTGCTATGTGTAGTACTGTGGTCACTGTAACTGGATGGGGTGTAGTGCCATGAACCATCATCATGCATCATGTGGTCACTCAAGGCTACTAATGTGTGACAGACCACCGACTAGCATGCTGTACCTGAACTGCAGTGCTGTGGCAACATTCACAATTACACAGCCACTTTGTACATGGGTGTGTGAGATGCCCATTAGGGAGCATTGCCTAGCATGACTGTATTATGTGTTGAAGAGTGTTGCACAGCCCCATGATAGGCCTCTACCCCTCAGGTATATCATGTGTGCTGTGTGGATGACGTGGGATACTGAAGTGTGACCTTACAGCGGGTGTGTGGTTACGCCATGTGTAGCATGTTGAGGTGTACTGCGTATGACAAACGTGTTGTGTTGTGTACAGCTGTATCAACTATGCCTATCCAATGTGCAGTACAGTGTTGCCACAAAGTGTGTCTGATGCTCTGTGTATTGCATGTGACTGAGGCAGCTACTGACATTACTGACATGTGCAACGTCTTACAGCAAACATGCACAGCATGCATTATGCATAGGTGTGTTACGTGCACATGGCCTACACCTCACCTATGACATGCACATTTCATTACCAATATTGAAGTTATAACAAACTCACCAGCATGGACCGTCTGCCCTGCTGTCACACCAGAGGGACCTACAAGAATATGAGAGAGTTCTTCAGTGGCCACAACTTTGGCATTGCTACTGTGGGTTTGCTAAACTACAGTAGAACAACAGTCGACAGTCACAGGTGTACAGATATTCCAAATATCAGCATTGCACAACACTAGGCAGCACAACTGCTAAACACACAGTACACATCTCACATATGCATAATCTAACAATACAGGTAATTGTAGCCTACAGATAGGGCAGGTTACCTGCACGCTCCATGTCAACATGCTGGGTGGCTCCGGCCTCCATGATGGCACATGTCCGTGGCAGTTGCTGTTGTTGGCCAGGAGCCACCACGCTTAGGAGCAGCTCCTCCACTCAGGTGAGGGGGAGATGAATGGCCACCCCACCACCTGTGGCAAGCTGTTGTCTATGGATATCAGACGCACGCCACCCAACATGTCTAATTAAATCACTGCAGTGATGGCGTACCTGCTCATATATCCAGTTATGCATGCCTATGTCATTTACCCGACGAACAAGATCTTGCCACAGTGCAGTCTGCTCATGCTGGTGCTGGCTGCTTCTGGAAAACAGCAGGGAGTAGTGCTGCACCAGGCTGTGGTGGATTTCCTGTTCCTCCACTGCTGTGTTGGTGGGCCATCAGCCTGAAAGAGAAATGAACAATATGTGTGAGCGAGTCCTGTGGCACACTTTACATCCTTAACTACAGATATCACTTAACTGCCATATATATTATCCGTTTGTCTGTCCGAGGATACACATGTTCAATACCACATATTGGTGCTCAGGCCACAACTGACTGACAGTGCCTGGCACACTCTCTATATATCAAACCACTATACAACCGTACCCGGCACACTGTTTGTGACACAATGCACAACCTCGACACAGGGGTATATATCACGCTAATGCATGAAGAAAGATATCATCCATTGCAATGAATGTAAAGTACAGTTACAGTAGTACCAGTAAACCACCCTAGTCGTTGATGCCATAGCCCTGCCTAACATATGTGCACAGTTGTTAATATAGGTGGCATACTGCTGTAACAAGAGTATATATGTTGCTAGATGCACACGTATACCCTGTAACACACATATGATTGTGGGCATGGTACAGGCATAATTACACACACATCAGACAAACATACAACACACCAATGTATGCCAACCCAGATGAGCTTTACCTGTGTACCATACAGTACTGTGTGCCACCACTTACAAAACCTTATGCCTGAGGTATGTAATCTGTGCAGACTACAGGAAACACACAAGACGGTGTTTCCAAGCAATGTGAACATACACCATACTGTGCTGTTTAGGCTACAGCTTCAGGTAGTACTACAGTTCATATGGGAGTTGGATTCACCAGCAGTACCACTCACTAAGCATACATGTATTGCTTTAGCCTAAATATGGGAGTTGGACTCACCAGCAGTACCACTCACTAAGCATACATGTATTGCTTTAGCCTACAATGGGACACCGCAGTCGTCAACAAGGAACTATGTCACAACGTATGCCATACTACTATGTCTGCCTAGCAATAACAGACACATCTTTTGCTGGCCTCAAAGCTAGGACACACACTACCATGTCAGATACAACTTCACACTAAGCTATCACACCTTTACAGACCTTGCGCACATTCAGTGTTACATTCATTCAACCTCACATAGCAGGTATTGCATTGAGTACATGTGTGTGTGCATCGTGTCATAGGTAGGTAATACGCTATTGGCCCTAGGGCCTAGAGCAGCCTAGCCATATGCTACCCTGGCCTTTGACACACACGTAATTTGATTTCACTTGTCCCTGTCAACCAGAACCTCAGAGGTGATTCCCAGGGTGTATTACCTATCTCCCAAACAATCATCAGGGGTATTTATGACCACTGCTAATGAGGAGCCTTGTTTGCTATTGCTAGGTGGTTTATTCCAGAGTATGGCATATCTCTGAGATAGGAACCTATCCCTCCAGCATGTGCTGCTTAGTGAGCTGATGAGGTTTAGGGCCCTAGAGCGTGTAGCCCGGAGGGATTATGATATATTGACATGGTGGTTGTCAAACAGCTATGGGTGTGACATACCTCTGTATGTCCGGCAGAGGTCACCTCTGTGTGGGCGGTATGCAATACAGTCTAGCTGTGGTTTTGTGAGTCAGCCTGCATAGGGCATCTGTTTGAGGCCAGTATTACTCTTTTTGTGAGGTATGTCTATAGCCTTTCCACTTGCTGTAGTTGTCATGTGAGGTACATACCACATGGGGCATTGTGATGAGTAGAGGGGAACACTGACTTATATTTCCCTAGATGACACACCTGTTGTGATGACATGTACCACATAGACAGATTACAAGACTAGTGTGGCACTGAGATTATCAAAGGGGAGGCTACTGTCCACCTGTGTCCCATGTTCCCTTATCACACCTTCAGAGTTAGGTAGATTTCCACATATGATGTGGTAGTTAATGGGTACAGTGTTTTGGAAAGGAGGGATAGCACTGCAGTATCGGCACTGGTCTTTAGTCCATGCCTTGGTCACCACGCACCTGTTGCGGTACATATGACCCCGTGTCTCTCTCTCTCTATTTTTATTTATTTATTTTATTTAAATTTGTTGACCGGGAGTGTCCGACTGGACGTGGGTCCATTTTCAGCGGAGGCCCGGGGAGAAAAGCTCCACAGTAAAATAAACAGACAGTAGTTACATTGGATTACATAGTGATTAACAATTTAACATAGAAATTACTTACAACATATTTACAGATGAAGAACATAGTACATCAGTAGACAATTAGAATCTTTATCTGTGAAGTACATAACGGGCATTAACAAATGTAACAATGAGAAGTTCCTGCTGTATAATAAGTACTAGGCTTATGAGCATCTGAGCTTGCTATCATCAAGGTAGTTAGTGGAGGTGAAAGAAAGGTAGTAGTTGGATGGGGTGGATGATATTAGAGTGGGAGTTGCAAGGGCATAGCCAGCATGTTTTTAGGTGCGCTTTTAATAAAGTTTTGAAGTTGGTGCATGATGGTACGGAGGTAATTGTGGGTGGGAGTGAGTTCCATAATTTGGCTATGGCGCAAGAGAATAGTGATTCACCAGCAGAGTTATTGGCTTTAGTGATCTGCAAGTGATTTTTGTTGCTGGATCTTGGTGGTCTGGTGGTGCGATAGGGTTGGAGTAGATTCTGGAGGGATGGGACATTTAGTGGATGGTTTACTAGTTTGTGGGTGAGTGAGAGTTGATACCACTGAAGGAGGTGAGAGAGTTCAAGCCAGCCCAGTTCAGCAAGTGAGAGACAGTGGTGACTACGGTAGGATGCCCCTGTGGCGAATTTTGCGATTGTTGTAGCAGGTCTCTAGCTTGTTTAGATCACATTGCCTTAGGTTGGTATATACTGGAGAGGCATAAAGTAGGGTGGAGATAAGGTGGGAATTTGCTATTGAAATCTTTGCTGCTTTGGTGAGAAATTGTTTATTTCTGTATAATGCTCCTAGTTTTTTTGGACTTTTTTTATGGTCATGGATATGTGAATGTCAAATTTTAGTTTGTCTATTTCCACTTCTAGCAATTTGGTGTGTTCAGTTGGGTATATAGTGGTGTTGTCTTTTGCTGTGATGTTAAAGTGAGAGTTGTTTTGAGTATGTTTGGTGGGTTGGAAGATGAGTAGTTTAGTTTTGTTTGGGTTGAGTATTAATTGGGCATCGGATAACCATGTTTCAACAGAGGAAAAGGCTTCCTGTGTGACTTTTTGCAGTTTGGGTAGGGACTGGGCTGAGCAGATGATGGTAGAGTCATCTGCGTATTGGATGAGTGTGCCATGTTTGGTGGCAGAGGCTAGATTATTGGTGTAAACAGAGAAATATATATATATATATATATATATATATATATATATATATATATAGGCAAATGCACAGTCCACCTTTCATGGTGGGGATATCAATTATGCGACAGTTGTGAGATGTACAGTTATGTAATAATATTGCACAGTGTTGTGCAGAATGCATATTGGTGTCCTCAGCCCATGTAGCTTTAGCAGGCCTCACTGGCTGTAACACAGCAGATCTGACAAATCAGTCCCACAACGTTTAACCACCACATATCATATACCAGCACTGCATGCTGTTTACTATGCCACACACTACAACCTACATAGATATATGCACATAACCTTCAACAACATGTATATGTCCACCCTTCACTAACAGTTGCAGTATGTCCCTTGCCCTATGCATATGTGCAGATACATATAGATAGTACTGCTGCCACATATCGATGATTTACAGTGTGTAGAGTACTCTTCAAGAACATCTACTACATGCCGGCAAATACATATGAGTTACATACCTCACCTTTGTATTTCTCTGCTCCGTCTGTTACTGTGTTTTTTTTTTTTTTTTTTTTGGGGGGGGGGTTTCTTGTCTGTTTCTGTCTCTTTTGTCTGTGTCTCTGTCTCTGTCTCTGTCTCGCTCTCTCTCTCTATCTCTCTGTTCCTGGAATGATAGTATTGCATGTGTGGACAGCAGGTACAGCCTGCTTTTCTAGGTATCTGCACATGTGCATGTGACAGCCTCTGCACCAGTTGGTGCCCACCATTAAGTAATTGCATGCAGCCTGCTGTGTGGGTATTGCAGTACTCACTGTGATTGCAGCCCACTGCTATAAAATGCTAGGTTAGGTAGGTGTAGCCCTTTCAGCTTTCCAAGGTGGGGCACATGCTTGTTTGCTCTGGACACTGTTGTGTCAGTCAGGAGGTTAGTATATGTCTCATATCTGAAGCTAGGGTTGTAGCCAGTGATATGCATGTTGTACTCAAACCTGAATGTTGCTGCTTCCAGTACACACTTCAGTGTAGACTTTTACTCACCTCTCCAAATGCTAACACAGGATACATGGGAGTATGTACTTTCTTTTTGAATTAGACAATTAACTGCCATACAAAAGTAGTTATTGCAATGTATTCCTCTGGCACATGCACTGTTTGTGAACTGCTATACTGTAATTATTAAGTTCACTTCTGAACAGTTTGTGATTTGTTTGTGTTGACATTAGAACAGGCTGCTCAAGACAACTGGATATATTTTAGTACTGAATATGCCTACCTACACCCTTGGTTTTGCCTGAATACACAGGTATGTGGTACTTTTGGGTAGGGGTGCAGAACTGCAAAGAGCATTATTTATTATCGTGTGATGTTTATCTTGCTGAACATACAGGATTTCTGTGTACCTGTTAGTCTATCAAGGCAAGTAGTCTGTATGTGTAGCTCCCACCTGTAGACATATCCAGATGGTAGCCAGAGGTTAGCCTATTATTCTTTGTCTGTGCACCACACCAGTGTTTTCAGCACTGGAACAATGGCATTGTCACAGTTGGTTGCTAGCAGTACATGGCTACATCCTGTGATATTTCTGTGTTGTACTCCTACATAAGGGCATGCTTGTGGAACTCCTTCAAAAGCTATTTTCAGAGTGTGTAACAGCAGAAATGCTGATATGCCTGTGTGTTTCTGCCTCTGCCAGGCCTGAGATACTCTCAGGTATATATTTGAACAGCCTCAGGGAAAGGTACATATAAGTGAGATACACCTGTAATATAGTAGACATATTTCAGTTGAGACTTTCTTGGAAATCGGAGCTTATATATTACTACACCTTTTCTGATGTGCAAGCAGTGTCTACTCTCACTTATTGACATTATTCATTAAGTGTGATTCCCCACTTTTCTGCGTAATGTTAGTACTTTTCAGAGTGATTCAGAGGGGCACAGCTAACATTTGTTTACGAATCACGGACATCCCTGTAAAGCAGTCACAGTTGGGAAGTCTGGCCTCTGCCCTATTCAACTATGCCAGTGTTTATCCTGCTCTGATACTGTGTGGGGTTTGTAAGGTGCTATTGTAACATTATTCCCTGCTAGAATGGCTGGTTCTCTTTTCACAGTCCTGTCATGCAATTCCACAACAACTGCTGGTAAAGACCCATAGTACAGGATTTGTGTTATGCCATTCCTATTTTCCCTTTACATTCCCTCATTGTAATGCATGATGTATTTATTTCAGCACCAAGTTATTTGTATATCTGCTGTAGCTTAGTGGTACTTCATGCAGTCTAGTGTGCCCAAGGTCTGGGGTTAGAGACTGCCAGAGGTGTTTTATTTTGCTGCTCAGCAGAACAAGAGCCCTGACAATAGAGTGACTAAAGCACTTTTAAGCAGTTGTAAGTGGGTTTGCGTGACACTTAGTGATGCTTAGCTGAGCGCACACATGAGCACACTCAGTCAAACCCGCTTACTACTGCTTAAAAGTGCTTACTCCCGCTAACCCTCGCGCTAATTTTTTTGAAAGAAAAGAAAATGGGGAGATAGGAAAGTGTTGAAAAAGGGGGCACAAAGAGGGAAAGACAGTAGGAAAACAAGCTCGGGATGTGCAGGATGGGTGTAGGGAAGGTCCATAGCTGCCCATTTCTTTACCAGCAACAGCTGTCTATATGCAATAAATTTGGAGTGACATTTGAAACCTTCCACCCCTGGGAGAGGGGTGAGGACAACAAAGTATGTTGTACTGCCAATTATAATTATCAGTTTACATGTCCAGCGGACATGTGTGCAAAATTGGCAGCTATGTATGGGGCGCAATATTTTTGTGGGTACAGTGAGAGTGGAAAGTGAGGTAGAGGAAGTAGGTATGTTTGGGGGGGTAGGTTGGGGAGGTAAACAGACAAGACAAACAAGAGGCATACAGGGGCGGTGTATGACACATGGGGTGGGTGAACACAATTGATGGGGACGGATGTTTGGAAATCGAAAGCCCATGAGCCCACAGATGGTAACAGTGGAACTGAGATTCCCACCCATGGGCAGTCACCACTGCACCTTCACAGCCTCCGAGGTTGGCTGTCCTGGGGGCTGCGTAGGATTGGCAGGCTCACCCATGAGACGCGCCACTCTTGCCTCGAGCTGGCATAGGGGATCAGTGACTGAACACTGGATCTCCCTACGCACCACAACCCAGACCCTTCAAAGGGTTGACAGGTGGCCCTTCTACGCTCATACTTGCATGGGGGGGATGAGCCCCATCCCCTGCAGTGCTTCCACCCGAAGGTGGCACAGGACCAATGGAGGAGGGGAGCCCGGGCTGGGCACTGGACCTGCTGGTGCCAGGTGCACTCGCCAGCTGAGGAGGGACAGGTGGGTCCACTGGGACCGGCCTTCCCATACGTTCTGTGATTAGGTGTGTTTAATTACAACATAAATAACAGCATTCCAAATTAGTTGTAACAGCATGCAGTAATATTCCCATTAACCCAACACACCAAGGTTCCAACAGTTGAACAGCAAGCATAACACATGCGTATATTGAATGACAGTGGACATTCCAACAGCATGCAGGGATGAGTGGTAGCAACAGGCCACCATGATTGTGGTGTTTGAACAGGGCACATGCATTAAAGTGAATGCAGATATTAATAGAACAATAGGACTTATGTCCCAACAAATGTTTGAGAATACACATACCCATTGAGGTGTGGCATTACATGGTTTATGCACATAGAGTAGGGTGTAGAAAGAAACCTCAATTAACATCTTATAAGTACTTCACTACATTCCTAGTGACTGCAGGTGTATATCCCCTACATGTATTATTACACTTGCCAACATGCATGCATTAGGTTGTGTAATGGGTTTGGCTAGTTCATTATATACCTGACCTATATCTGTCATACTAACTGTCCAAGATGCAGATGTTACTGCTACATATTTCTTGATTTTATTTATATTTCTTTATCTACATATCTGGATGTGTTCACATGACATTTTCAGTTCAATTTGTACAGAACCCTCATTTCTTGTAGCACACTCACATTTCTGGGGAACAAATTAACAAGCTACTCATGTGCCAGATTTACTTATGCATGCCAGCCAGTAACTGACTGTTGAGGACTGTATATATGCTTCACAGCTACTAGCATTTCCATCACCCACTTTAGATGGGACTGCCCAACTGTGGGTTGCCAGCCCTTATTAATACAGTACTATTTGTATAATGCAAGGGTACAACAACATTTCAAAGTAAGTGACACAGACACACTCCAGGTTTTATACCTCTATTAATTACATTACACACTTTTCCACAGGCTCTCTCCTTTATTTGATATTACAGTGCATATGGAAGACATATTCAAGACATATTAAACCTTTATTTATAGGTTAGAACACTCTTTTTCAGGCTCACTCACTTATTTTATATAACAGTACCTGCAGAGATATTATTCCGGACATATTTTACCTTTCTTAATGGGTTACTACACTCTTTTTCTGGCTCTCTGACTTATTTTATATAACAGTACATGCAGAGGACTTATTCAGGGCATTTTATGGCTGTATTATTGGACTACAACACTTTCTTTCAGGCTCTCTCCCCTATTTTATATAACAATACATGCAGAATAATCACTAACCTGCGTGGTGGTGCAGCCTTAGCAGCCTATCTGCATAGGCTTGCTGATTCACAGCATGGTCACCTGCAGCTGTGAAGTAAATGAAGGGATATTGAGACATACCTATCCATTATACAGAATGAATTATCATTTCTTACATACTGCATTCCATGGCTACCTACTCAGTTGTGGGGCATCTTGCATCCCACAGGCCTCCTGTATCCATTGGTTCAGTAGGTACTGCTTCCATCTCTTTAGGTCTGCATGGTGATAACGTACCTGCTCACCAGTCCGAGGAATGCCTGTGACACTGGTGAGGTCATGAGCTAACCGGTTCCAAGCCTCTGCCTTGTACTCTCTCCCTTGGAACTGGCCCCGCAGGAGTCTTGACTCATGACGGTGGACAAGGAGCCAAACCACGTATTTTGACTCCTCGATGCCCCAACGTTGCGCTCGGAAGTGTGTACCCTCTCCAGCACCAGCCATTTTAACTGCAGATGGGAGCTACAATCAGTTATGGCGAGTATTCCCGCCTATGGGGATTAAATCTGCCGCATTTCCCGCACTTTTATGTGATTGGCCATTTTTGAAAATTCTCAGCTGACAGCAGGCCTGCTTAGTAATGGTTACTCTCCCATTTATAAGTATATGTATGTTGACAGTGGATGTTTATCCTAAGCTGTCATAGCTTAGTTGCTCAGTACTTTGATTATGGTGCACAGAGTCCTGGGTTCGAACCTTGTCATTCATTTTATTTTACTACTGTCCAGACAGGCTAGGGGGTGTGGCTATGTTTAAGCAACTTTGCTCAACGTTGCTCCACATTGCCCTACAGTGCTCTGGTTGGCACGGCGCGCATCTCCACGCAAACTGATTGCGCTGGGTAAAACGCTATTTAGCTATGGGCACTCTATTGCACTGGGTAAAGCACTATTTAGCTATGGGCAACTCTATTGCGCTGGGTAAAGCGCTATTTAGCTATGGGCACTCTATTGCGCTGGGTAAAGCACTATTTAGCTATGGGCAACTCTATTGCGCTGGGTAAAGCGCTATTTAGCTATGGGCAACTCTATTGTGCTGGGTAAAGCACTGCTTAACTGCGGGCAGTTATGTCAGGATCCCTTATAAATATATATTGTGTTCACTGATACATAAGCCATTTCAATGGTGTTTAGTAAAAGTTTAATCATATATGTCAGGAATTATTTCATATACTACTTTAGAACATAAATAAGAAAGGGAGTGGTGGGACTCGAACCGTGAATGTCTCCTCTTTGTGTGAACGCTCTACCATTATGCTATTGCTGTTTGGCATAATTTGCATAAACATTCCTTCTTATGCTCTTCCATGTCGGGATTGCTAACTGCAGCTAAGCAATGGGCACACCCGCGCATGCACGCGCAAATACAGGCAGCTATATTGGGAATTAGAAAAAAAATTTAAATGTTTTACTTTTTATAACTGTGCTGGGGGTTTACAGTGTCAGGAAGTGTGGTGTTGTGTACATGGACATTTGAGCGGACTCGCTCTTGTGTGTTGACATTTAGCATTTCGGACACTTGCAGGGGCGTGGACCTTTGAATCAGCGTGCCCTCATGAATATTCATGGCACGCTGACATCATACTGTTCAACTGCAGCCTCTGAGTAAGACTTATTTAGTCTTACACGGAGGATACGTGAATCCGTACAAAACTTATAAATAAAACTCTTGGTGTTACCATGTGGTCACCCATCCAAAAACTAACCAGGCCTGACCCTATTTAGTTTCTAAAGTCAGCACTTTCAGAGTGATGTGATTACAAGTGAGTCTTTTCGGAATACAATTTCTGTTTCATATTTACTGTTGAAGCAGTCTGTTTGCTATTTGCTGCTCAAACACCATTAATTGTTTTTTAGTTTTTATTGGTTTATTTTTGTTTTCATAGAGGTTCTCCTTTTGGATTCAGAGAAATAGATGCCAAACAGTAAGGGGCCCAGCACAGACTGCTGTTGTACTCCACTAGTGACTGGTCTAATGGTGGAGATGAAGTCACCAATTTTGACACTGCATGTTCTATCGGTGAGCCAACTGACTTCCCATCTAGTAACGTAAGGGTTAATCTCTATCTGGAGAGTTTCTCAATGATGCCAGAGTGGGGAATTGTGTGGGAAGCTTTGGCAAGGTTGAGTTAGGCAGTGTGTACTGTCTTACTTTCATCCATGGCTTTGGTGACATTCTCAAAATCGTCCACTAGATTTAATAAGAATGATCTACACTTACCGAAGGCAATCTGGGTTGGGTCCAGTGTTTGGAGGTTTCCTATGTACTTATTGATAAGGTCCATGATAATTCTTTCCATGGCCTTACAGATGAAGTTGGTTAGACTTATGGGTAAGTAGTTCCCAGGGTCAGTTGATGGCTCCCCTTTGTGCAGGGGGATTACTGTTGCTGTTCTCTATTCTGCAGGAACATAGCCAATTCTCAAGCTATGATTAAAGAACACACCAAGTGGGTATATTGGGTCTTGTTTTAGATTGTTTAGTAAACAACCTGTGAGACTATCTGGTCCATATTGGAAAATTAAATTATCTTCTTCTTTCGGCTTTTCCCTGTTAGGGGTCACCACAGCAGATCACCTGTCCGCTCATGACTGTCAGTGGAGATTTACAGTGTCGAGTTGCCAGCCTGGCACCAAACCTTCCACAGAAGGCACACACTCACACCTAGGGCCAGTTTAGAGTGTCCAATCCACCTACAGCATGTCTTTGGGATGTGGGAGGAAACTGGAGCACCCGGAGAAAACCCACACGACCACAGGGAGGACATGCAGACCCTGCACTGAAGGCACCCCAGCCGAGAATTGAACTGGAGAACCTCTTGCTGTGAGGTGACAACGCTAACCGCTGCACCACCGTGGCCACCCTGGAAAATTAAATTATAATAATTAATAATTAAAACCCTTTGCACCATTGCATTTTGATACCCACATATAAAAGTCCATATGTCGGTTAATCTTTGAGATCTCAGAATAAAAAAAACAAATCAGGAGCTATAACTGTGCATTGGGATACAAAGTGCATGTAAGACTGTAATTCTACTTTCAAGGATTTAAATGAAGCTCGGTGCTAAATCTGATCCACCACTTTTGCTGCTTCAAACAATGGAATTTTGTGTAATGACATGCTACAACTGATTTTTTTCTAGAGAAATATACATAATTTCACTAAAACCATATTCTGAACCAGTGCAATATGCTGAATCCTGAGCAAAACCTCATATATCAACAATATAAACCAAGTATAAGGCATCATGCCAGACAATGGCAGTAAAATAACTGTACATGCCTATTACAAACTGTTTGAAAATTCTTGGAAGCTCAGGTATGAAATACATGTACGATTGTAGTCTTACCTCAACGATTCAGGCCCAGATCAACAACTGATCTGTCCCAATGCTTTGGTTACCTCAGGTGATGGTGTTTGAGTCATAGTATGTTACAACTGATGGATATATTTTTTTGTAAGAATTAGATATCATTTTCACTTTTGAGGAAGTGACAATTCAAGAAATAAATATCATGGGTCAGTGTTATTTTCTGCATCCTGACCAGATGTTATATAATCTTAAAAGCAAGTGAGCATTGTGCACCATACTTTAATACAGAGCTTGCTATCCAAAAAAGATATTTTTTCTGTATATGTTTGACATCTAATTGTGAAGAAAATTAAATACATGATAGACAAAAAATGCATTTTAACTTGTTGCTCTCGGACACATGCTCTGTCTCTCTCTCTGATCCCATATCAGTGATCAGGTAACTGTTGTTTTCTTTCATACACTGCCTACTTACACTTCACTCATGCAGATATGAAAATATTTTGTATCTATTTCTCAAGTTTGATTGCCATGAAAGTGAAAGGAAGAATAACCACAATAATGTGTTTCAGTTTGTTACTCTCAAATTCATAATAACTGTGCCAATAAGTATGATTCTTCATGCATCCTCTGCTTTTACACAGACTAACCATTCCCTATCCTCTGCTTTTACACAGACTAACCATTCCCCTTCCTCAAATAGCTGCATTCTGTGTACATCTTTGGTGTCTTATTTGAAATGAAGTAAAAGAAATGATGGCCTCTGTAGTATATTTCACCTTGCTGCTGTCATTTACAGCCAACCCAGTCCTAATCACCATAATATGTTAAAAATGATGCTGTGGCAGTGTAGATTGTCACACTGCCAACAGCTACATTTGATCTGGGATTCAGAAAGGCTTGCCATGTGAGGCAAAGCTTATCATGGCCATGGAGAGACAGTCTAGTCATATCAGGGTTGAATTTATTAATACCCCATCCAGTTGTCGAGGTCCTCTTTAAAGGCAAACAGAATGTCACACAGCTCAAATTAGAGAAAACATTTGCTTCAAAGAAGGGGTAAGTGCTGTGGTATGAATCTATCCCTCCTCTTTGCCTTAATGTATTAATTTATTGAAGAAGATTTTGATCTGTGATCCTAGTATTGATTTATGAAGGTGTAGAATTTCTTGGGCTATTGAATCCCTTATAATACTATATGTAAGGTAAAGATAACTATTCAAGAGTCCATCTAAAACTGAGTATAAATTCTCAATTTTAGAAAATCAAATTTTTTAAGCCAATTATCTTTTTAGTTGCACACCCCTGGGGTCTTTCCACTTGTTTGATATGTGTAGTAAAGTACATTCCTAAAGCAGCATTGTACTCTACGATGGATTTAATCAGTACAGAGTACAAGTAGTTAATGACATACACACACACACGCGCACACACACACACACACACACACATATATATATATATATATATATATATATATATAGATATATATGTGTGTATAGATATATATATATATATATATATATATATATATATATATATATATATATTCTTTGTTTTTTACCCACGTAACTATGGAGACCACACCAAATCTGTAGACATTCATTTTTTTCACTTTCATCTGCATATGTAACATACAAACTTCAAAAATGGCACAAATAGAAGTGGTGTATCTGGTAACACTAATGTCTCAAAAGAAGTATAGGTTGAGAGCTTCAATTATCTGAAATGAGGTCATAGGTATAGCAAATGAACACATAAGCTAAGTGGCAGTTAAGAACTTACTTTACCCTTTTAGCCACATGTTTTAAATTGTTTGTATTTTCATTGTATGTTTTATTGTTTTATTTATTTTTCCACATAATAATTTTTTTAATTTGTATAATGCCTGAGTGGGTCAAGGTACTTGGACTTGAACCTATATCACTTGCCATAAGAAAACTGGTCTGTATTGTAACTATAGGCAAAATACAATTTGTTTACAGGATAATGCTGTATAATGAAGTCCAGGAACTTACTAGAATAAAGTAGCCACTGCAAGGCAATGGAATAGTAACATTTAAGTATGTGCTACTGACATTCAAAGCAGGTTATGGAATCTGAGTACACCACAAATAATTCTGGCCACTGAAAAACAGAATAGAATTAGGAGTACACATGGGGGGTACCTGATGAAGTCAAATATATGCACGCATGAGCTGTAACGGTTTGTCCTCCTCTGTTAAACTATGGATTGATGTGGTTATTTTTAGTCCTATGCATCTTCAAGGGTTATCCATAGTGTAGATGCTAATGTGACTTTTAAAACAATCACTCTTGACTTACATTCTGCTAACACCTGACTTGCATTCTGATAACCATAAGTGCAATTTTATACTGTATTTTGTACTTTTAAACTGTATTTTTGCTACATTGCTGATTTTTTTAAAAACTGTTCTTGCTGATTTGTTGCACTTTTTGTCTGCTGTAGCATAAAGTAGATTCAGACCTGCTGAAACTGGTTCTGTTTGTAAAATTCAGCACTAAACCAGGCTATCTTTTATTGGAGATGACCCCCTGCACCCCTGTGGCAGGAGAGTGAAGCTAGGACTCATCTGATTGAAGGTTGTTGTTCACAGGGCTCTATTTTGAGCATTTTTATTGGTTAAATTGTTTAATTCAGTTTGCTCACTGTTTTCACACAGCTGCACAGAGTTAGGCGACCAGACACTACTCTGCTGTATTCATCTGTGCAATCCAGAGAGTCTATTGCATTCTGCTAACCGTAATACAATTTTATACTGCATTTTGCATTTTTAAACTGCATTTTTGCCATATTGCGGATTTTTTAAAACTGTTCTTGCTGATTTGTTGCACTCTGTTGGCTGTAGCACAGAATAGATTCAGACCTGCAGAATCTGGTTCTGTTTGTTAAATTGAGCTCTAACCCAGGCTATCTTTTGTTGAAGAGGGTCCTCCTGCACCCTTGTGGCAAAAGAGTGCAGTTAGGATTCATCTGATTGAAGGTTGCTGGCACAGGGCTCAGTTTTAAGCTTTTTATTGGTTAAATTGTTTAATTCAGTTTGCTTACTGTTGCTACATAAGCCTCACATTGTGCATGTTTGCTCTCGTTTTAACACAGCTCCACACAGCTAGGTGACCATCCACAGCTCTGCTGTATTCATCTGTTCACATGTAGTTCCAGGCACCATTGCATACTACCACACAGTGGGGGGTAACTATTGGCAGTTATAGGTGCAAATTCCCTTAGTGGCTGCCTGTGAACCGACAGATAAGTCCTTAAATTGTGCTTAGTTCTTCAGAGAGCACCTCAGCTGCACTTTTGTACCGTAAACCATCCCAAAACCACCAAATCTACAACAGTCTCATACCATTTAGAGAACCCCTGCTAGTATAGACCCTTTATAGAGCACCTCATTAGTATAGAATCCATTTAAAGCACCCAGTTATACCACACCCCTCCATTTTCTCTCCCCACTGTGAGAACAGGATTTAACCTAGCATTATGGATGGTCAGTTTCTTTCCATTTCTCCCATCAGCCTGATTGACATAGGTATCCTGAGTCAATGTAGCAACTGCCTCATGTACACTGACAACCCTCTACTCCTAAATCACCCAAGTACAATTTGTGAGAGATGCATCTACACTTTGAATCTGGAATCCCTGCTCTCTCATGCACAGAACAGTAACACTGAACAGGTTGTGAATCTGGAATCCTTGCTCTCTCATGCACAGAACAGTAACACTGAACAGGTTGTCGGCTCACATACTGCACCTCCTACGCAAACCACGCACTCAACACATAAACCATCATATGCAGAGGTACTCACCAGAAATCTACCTAAACACCACAGACCTTCCAAACTCAAGCATGCTACACCTAATACAGCTCCTATAGCACTCAATACACATAAAAACACAAGCACCAGTGTCTCACCAAATAAGCCCTTAAGGCAAAGCACATCTAAACCAAATTTTTTAGTCCTAGATGACTCCATTGTGAGACACACAGATATCCCACTCACCAGGCTGGACAAGGAGTGGGTTATGGTCAGCTGTCTATCGGGTGCCAGGATCCTTAAGATCACACATGCACTCAAGTCTCACAACAATAAGCACCATTATAAGTCCGTCATAGTTCATGTTGGTGTGAATGACTTGAGATGTACCTCTTTGGACTATATGATGAGAGACATGATTGAGCTATATGAATGTGTGCCCCAGGCAGGTATGTCCCGAGTCATGAGCAACATTCTACCCTCACCTAGGATGATACCAGAATATAAACAAAAAATCTTTGATTATTGGTTTAGTTTCTGGTGTCATTTTAAGGGGATCCAGTTCCTATCAGACTGGGATGACATGGTTGATAGACCACACTGCTTTGCCAGAGATGGTCTTCACCTGTCATTCTAGGCTTTCATTTACTGGCTAAGGCACTTGCCTCCCACATAGTGCCTTTTTTAGGCAAGGTCTCAATAACTTCCGATGTGAAAACATCACTCACTAATAAATTAAAGGTGCTGCTAAACACTAGGAGTTTAAATCAGAAACTGCACTCTGTGGAAGCATTCCTTTTCCTGGAGGATGTTGACATCTATACAGTCAGAGAAACTTGGTTCAAGGCCATAGAGAGTACCCTGGCCTTGCAAGGCTACAATGCCATCCACACTTCCAGACAGCAAAATGAATGTGTGACAACCAAAGGATGAGTAGTATCTATCTTCGTTAAAGATAAATACACATCTAGACTGGTTAGACAGGAAAACTCCATGGAGTTGCTCCAAGTTCAGCTAACTGTGGGTAAGACCCCCATTCAAGTCATCATTAGCTAGAGGCCCCCCTTCAATGAACTAAGATACCCACGCTGCTTATTTGGACCTACTTAAGTCAATCAAATTACAACCAAACACTCTAGTCATGAGTAATTTTAACTATCCCTCCACTGAATGGGAAAGTTATACGAGTACCAACATGCTCGCACAAAGGTTACTGGATTTTGTTAACACTAATGCCCTGGAACAAATAGTATGCAGCCCCACAAGGGCATCAAATATTCTCGACCTGGTCCTTCCCAACATGGTTGACTGTTGCACCACCACAAGTATAGGACCCTCACTGGATAAATCTGATCACAAATCAATCACATTTATAGTAGCTATAACACCTGAACCCCTCTTAGGTGAAACCAGGCTACAAAATTTCACCAGTTAAGGATGGCATAAATAATTTCCAAGCTCCTGTTCCCACATATGGCATTGACAACTATACTTAGGTATACACAAATGCCCTGTACACTTACCCAAATGCATCAACAAAGCTGTACCTGATAGGATCAAAACAAGATCCTCAAGAAAAAACAAGCCTCCCTGGTGGACATCTAGGATTAATAAGTTATACAGGAGGAAGAAGCTGTTATCTAAGAATAAAAGGTCCCAGCACTGGAATAATATCCTCCTCTGCTTGAACAAACAAATACGACAACTTGTAAAAATCCTCTAAGGGCAACGTAGAAAAAAAATTGGCAACCATAGCTAAGGATAACCATAAGGCATTCTTCAGCTATATCCATAACGTAAAAGGTAGGATCCAGAACTGTGCTGAATTAGCTGTGGATGGCATCACACAAACTGAGCCTACAAAAATAGCTAACCTATTAGCTGATATTTTTGGTGAAATTTTCACCCCCCTGTCTCCTCAAAACATTCCACAAAGCCTTCCTTCTACATCTCCCACACCTTGCATCTCCAAAGAACAAGTTATTAATGCTCTATCTCCAAGGCCAACAACACAGCCTCTGTGGGACCAGATGGCATCCCACATTGCATTTTAATTGGTCTACAACATGAGTTAGAAACTCCATTAGGTACCTTCTTCAACCATAGCCTGAGTACTGGTTTTGTCCCTGCTGAATGGAGAGCAGCAACTGTCATCCCCCTTCATAAATGGGGTACAGCAGCAGTCTCTGTAAACTACAGACCCATAAGCTTAACCAGTCTTAACTGTAAGGGCATGGAATGAGTCATCATTGACCTTATTAATAAGGGTACAAGTAATCTCCAAACCCTTGATCTGACCGTTTGTTTTTGTCAAAAGCAGGTCATGCCTGTTGAACCTGGTGGACTTCTTTGAAAACGTCACCAGAGACAGAGATGAAGGCAAATCTGTGCATAAAGCCTACCTTGACTTAGCCATATCCTTTGACACACTCTCATATTTGGACATCATTGATAAACTCTCCCAGTTGAATATCATGAAGAGAATGTGCCACGGGAAGATGCTATAGAACTTTCTATAGAATGCTGCAGGAAATAGAAAACAAAAATGTGCCCTCAGTTTAGAAGAAAATGAGCTAAGAGAAGACTTGCTTGATTTAATAGAGATAGATAGACATATTAAGATCAATGAAAGAAATAGACTGCAGAAGGTTAATAAAACCCAAAAAGTCAGAAGTCTGATAAAACAAATGAACACAGTAATTAGGGCTGCCCATAGAGATCCATGCGATATAATGGAAGTAAACAGGATATATTATTGTGCAGCTAAATTATTAGCTGATAAATTTCTATCACAAGAACACAGGGTAGTGAGGGAAAGGAAGGGGAGAAATTGAATACCATCATGGAAGTATCGAACAGAGAAAACTATAAAGCAATTAAGAGAATAAGTGTCACTCTTAGAAGAGTATAGAAGAGGGAACAGATCAACATACTTAGAAAACTAGATGTGATAAAAGCAATGCGCAGTATTAGAACAGATCGGAATCTATCATGCACTATCACAAATAACAAACTAAAAATCCCAGCACAGGTAGAAAACCTTAGAAGATACGCAGATAAATATAAAGGAAAAGTGCAAAATAAGCAATTTATTGATGACCCAAAAAAGTTTTATAGAGAATTGAGAAACAAGGTAAAAGGAATTGAAAGACCCCCCAAAAAGAAGAAATAGATATATTTTGGAGAAGTATTTATGAAGATCCTGTGGAACATAGGTTCATAGGTATTTACAAGGCTAATAACCACAAGGGCCTTTTTAAGGCTAGCCATGCATTCCAAATCTCTGACAAGTTAAGATACGCTTGATAAGTGTAAGCATAGGCCTGGGAGATGAACCATTTACAGGTTACCTGTGCCCATTAGAGACATAGGTGCCAAACCAGGGATGAATTTCCTGTTCCCCATCTAATTGTTCAAGTTACACTTGAATTGGTTTAGGGAGAAACTCTGATACACATGGGTGAGGAGCCTGTTCCATAGATGGGGTAGTCTCTGGGGTACATACCTATCTTTCCAGCAGGACTTATTTATATCACATGCAAGGTTTAAGTCTTTAGAATGGGTAATTCTGCTACTGTTTGTTTTGTGGATATGTAGGAGGTCCATCAGAGTAGGGTCTGACAATGCCCTATATGCCAGGCATACAGAATACAGGGATAGGGCCTTGAGGCAATCTGTGTAGGACATATTACTTGCACCCTGTATTGTTTAGTGAGGAACCTCTGTGGACATTCCAGTTGTTGGATATGCCTGGTTAGGTACATACCAAAGGGTGCATTGTACTCAAAGATAGGTCTGATGAATGCTGGATACAGTAGAACAATGACTTTCTTGGACTTAGATGCCATACGTATGTCTATAGGTTGTGCAACATAGAATGATTTCCTCACCACTTTAGACACGTGAAGATCAAAGGCTAGATTACTATCAATGTGTGTCCCTATGTCCCTGACTTCTGGGTCCACTCTAAGGGGTGTGTTGTCGATATGATAGTTACCAGGGATGGATGACTTCCCAAAGAATACTATTATGCATTTCTTGGCATTTAGATTTAGTCCATGGCTCTGAAACCAGTTATTTGTCTGTTTCAGCCCCTCCTGGAGAACATTTGTGTCAGTGTGAGATTCAGTGACCGCTCCTAATTTGCAATCATCTGCAAATTTAGTCAGCCAGAGACCACTGACATTGGCCTTGACTTCTGAGAAGTAAATGCCAAAAAGAAGGGGTCCAAGGACTGATCCCTGAGGGACTCCACTTGTGACTGGCCTCTTTGTAGAGGTGGACTCCCCCAACACAAGATGCAGGTTTTTACCTTATCTCCTGAGTTTGTCAACAATGCCCGAATAGGGTATTTTGTCAAATGCCTTGACCAGGTCAAGGTAGGCAGGGTGAACAATTTTGCTCTGGTAGGCAGGGTGAACAATTTTGCCCTCATCTATTGCTTTGGTGACCTTCTCAAAGAAGTCCACCAGGTTGAGTAGGCATGATCTGCCCTTGAAACCAAACTAGCTTGGGTCCTGTGTCTGGAGGTTTTCTATATTGCTGTTGATCATCTCCATGATAATTCTTTCCATCACTTTACATATAAGACTAGTGAGACTTATGGGTCTGTAGATGGTCCACCTTTGTACAGAGGGATGACTGTTACCTTTCTCCATTCATGAAGCCTGTTTGGAGTCTACAGTTAAATAGAAATTCCAGAGGCCCTGGTAGGTCATGTTTCATGCTATTTAGAAGGCATCCTGGATAATTGTCTGGGCCCACTGATGCTGTGTTCTTGGTCTTAGAGAGAGCATTAAGGACCTCTTCCCTAGTGATAGTAGGAGGAGTTATATTTGATTATATTTCCCGAGGGAATGTTGAGGGGGGGAGAGAGGAGTAAAAATGGAGCTGAATTTATCAGCCAGGAGGTTTGCTATATCTAATGGCACAGTATAGGTGGCTCCATTTACAATAAGTTCTGCACACAATTGTGTGTTGCCTTTCAGGCTGTGGACATAGCTAAAGAATGCTTTGTGGTTGTCCTTGTCCTTGGAGGCCAAACCTACCTATAATTTGGCTTTGGTAGATTTCATTTGTCCTCTGAGTTGTTTGTTTAGTTTGATGAGAGTGCTTTTATCCTTCTGGGTGCTGCACCTCCTAATTTTTGCCATGATTTTCTTCCATCTGTTATACATCCGATTGATTTTGTGATTCCACCAGGGTGGGTTGTTTTTTGTTAGTTGTGTACATAACAAAGATGCTTAATGGATAGAAGAAGTAAAAGAAAGAATAAGATGTTTAAAGGTACAGGATATGAAATGGGATGAAGTAACAGCCAGAGAGATTTAAACAAAGTTAAGAAAACATTCTAATTTGGAAACCCCAGGTCCAGATGCAGTACGTAACTTCTAGTTTAAAAGTATTAATTAACATCTTTGCATGAAGATTTAGCCATTGGTAAGAGCTATTTGGTTTACTATTGAAATGTCGAATGGCACTACATCGACTGTACTATAGTCGAACACGGAAGTTCGAAAATAGTAATGTCGACGTCAAAAAAAACAATCTAGGAATCGCTTTAACATGGGTCGAGGTAGATGTTCAGTATTATTCAGAACTACAAACATCTCCCCTACCTCGACCCATGTTAAAACACAGTCCTAGATTTTTTTTTGTCGTTGACATTACTATTTTCGAACTTCCATGTTCGACTATAGTACAGTCAATGTAGTGCCGTTTGACATAGTAAACCGAGCTATTTATATGCACACCCTGAACAGACATCAACCTGGCCAACAACAGGAAATACAATGGTTCTACTTGAGTGAACCTGCAAGCTACTCTAAAAATTATAGACCAATAACTTGCCTTCTGACACCATATAAACTATACACTGGAATTGATGCCGATAGAGTTTATAGTCATTTAGAACAAAACTCAATTATGGCAATAGAACAAAAGGGCAATAAAAGAAAGTCATACAGAACAAAGTATTATTTGTTTTTAAATAAAGTCATAGTGGAGAACTGTAAAAAGGGAAAGAATCTAAGTATGGCATGGCTTGACTACAAAAAAGCATTTGATAATATCCCACATTCGTGGATAAGAGTGCTTAAAAAAGTATGAGATGCACCCTACACTGATCAACTACATTACACTGACCATGAAGCAGTGGCAGCCCACATTGCAATTAAACCATGATAAAGGAGAAATTATTATCCCAGGCATAAAAACTCAAAGGGGGATATTCCAGGGTGACTCTGTCATCGTTGCTATTCTATCTTGCCCTAAACCCATGAAGCTGTCTACTTAACAGCTTAGGCCATGGCTATAACTTGGCTCCTAGAAAACAACAAGTGTAAAGACTTCTCATCTTCTCTTTGTCAATGATTTAAAACTGTATAGTGAATCAGATGAGAAACTGAAAGCACAACTGCAAGTAGTCAAAACTTTTTCGGATAATATAAGAATGTCATTTGGTCTTGATAAATGTGCAAAAGCAACCTTCAAAGCAGGGATACTGCAGCATCAAGAAAACATCATTTTGGGACAAGAATGTGATATAAAATAACTTGAGCAAGAGGGAGTGTATAAATATTTGTGAACTGATGAAGGATCAACATTAAAACATGAACAAATGGAAATGAAAATTTAGTTAGGAATACTTTAGAAGACTCCTGAAAACAGAGCTGACATCTACGAACAAAGTTCGAGCTATAAACCAGTTTGCTCATCCTGTCCTAACTTACAGTTTTGGAGTGACTGACTGATCCCAAAATGTGTTGAATAGATTAAACAGGAAAACAAAAAGGATGCTTCATGCTCACCAAATGATTTACAAAAATCAGTGCATACCAAGATTATATATTCCCCATTCGGAAGAAGGGATGGGCCACCTTAAAACTGATTACATGTATAGATCTGCAATTGTGGGACTGCACACATATCTGCTGACCTCACAAGACCCAAACATAGTGAAAGTTTTGAAACATGAGGAGAATAAATCTAAGATGACTTCTCTGCTTAGTTTAGCAGAAGCATATCCGCTTCAAGCAGGAGTGGAAATCAAACCAGAAGTAGATAAAAAAAAAAAAAAAAGGAAAGAATATAAGGTAAAGGACCAGAAGAGAAGGCAAGATATGTGGAAAATGCATAAATATAGTTGCAAGTATAGAAAATATCTGGAAGAACCTCATGTTGATCAGGATCAAATGCAGGAATGGTTAAGGAGAGGCAAATTCAAACTAAGCAATGAAAGGTTAATATTGGTGGCATATGATAGGCTACGGCTACGTACATGTTGGTTTACAAAGTCCATTGAACATGTGGGAGAAACCAACAAATGTACGTTTTGTAAAACAGAACTGGAAACAGTTGTACACCTCTTTGCTGGTTCTGACATATTAATGGCAGAAGCACTGTATACTGAAAGGCATAATAATGTGGCAAGAATGTTGCACTGGGGATTGTGCAAACATTATGGTACTAAAGTGGCTGAAAAACACTGGAAACATTGTCCACAAATCATCATAGAAAATTATGAAGTCTATATCACATGGAATCATCCATTACCAACAGTTCAAAAGATAGATGGTAGAAAACTGGATATAGTGGTCCATGAAAAGAAGACAAAAGTTGCATTGATCATTGAAATCACCACACCTAGTGATTACAGTGTCTTGCATACAGAGAGAGAGAGAGAGACGCACAAAATCATAAAATATCAGGATTTGCAGGCAGAAATGAGAGCAATGTGGAAGAAAGATACCCAGACAGTTCAAATAGTAGTAGTAGCAACATGTCTTATAAAAAAAGAATCTACAATCGTATTTAGATATGTTTCCAATACATGTAACCCGATAGGAATTGCAGAAGGAGTCATTACTGCGGACATTCCAGGTATTGAGAAAAGCACTTCTGGCTGACATCAAAGACTGAAATAATAACAATTTCATGAACTTTAATCATACTTTGACTTAGGAATTGGGTCCATTCCCATCATGGTATTAGAAACACAAAAGACTTGGAGAAATTAAAAAAGATTGAATATCAACCCTTATGTCATCAGGTAGGTTGCCAACTGGCTTACTGACAGATCACACTCTGTCAAAGTTGGGGAGTTTACCTGTCTCCAGTGGGGTTTCACAGGGGGTCAGTGCTGGGCCCCCTGTTTGGAATATATTTCTCAGAAGTTCAGACCAAAACAGAGTGGCTGTGGCTGACTAAGTTTGCTGACGACTGCAAATTAGGTGCAATAATTGAATTCCCAAATGATGTCAATATACTTCAAGAGGGACTTACACAAACCATTGATTGCTGCTAAAGCCATAGACTCAAACTCAGTAGTGTATCTAAGTAAGTGTAAATCATATTTAGCTTTTTATATCGTAAAACAGAGAGAACGTTCTCCCAACGGATATATGAGCATCAATATGCCATTAGGAAACTTAAACAACGCCTTAGCAAAGCACTCAAAAGGCCATCACGGGCACCGGTTTACCTATACTATTATAGATAGTATAGAAATAGATGATAAAAAAGTTTGGGGTTTGCTGTTAGAACTTAAAGAATTAGAATCGCAAGTAAGGTGTTGCAGGCAGATAGCTGGCCTGGTATTAATGAACGCAGCTCAATAGCCCCAATTCTAAAATTAAAAGCATTAAAAAGAGATAAAATAAAATGAACTAAACAGGATAAATAGATATAAGAAGAGAGGAATTTAGTTGACAATGAATTGTGTGATGTAAGTCAGAGTTGAATAAGGGACCATTTTAGTATTTGCAGGGTTTTATTACTTTAAATTGTATGTATTTTTAATTATAGTGGAAATTATCTCATTTTGAGAGATTTAAGCAATTGTATTTAAGATGAGATGAATTTAAATATGGTGTCTGAAGAAGTTTAACATTTACTTAAACGAAAGTGCTAACCTATTTTACCTGTGAAATAAAAGTTTGTGGTGAGCAGTGGTATTTTGTTCTCTTGGGATAAGCTGATACGTTGCCATTTTTGTGTTTTTATTGTTGTAGTAATGATAATTTATCTACCACTTGGAAACAGGCCCTCAGTGGTCTCTCTAAGGCCAAGAGCACTGCATCAGTGGGCCCAGACATTATTCCCAGATGCCTTCTAAATAGCATGAAACATCACCTATCAGGCCCTCTGGAATTATTTAACTGTAGCCTCCAAACAGGCTTCATGAATGGAAAACAACAACAGTCATCCCTCTGCACAAAGGTGGGCCATCTACATACCCTGGAAACTACAGATCCTCAAGTCTCACTAGTCTCATATGCAAAGTTGTGGAAAAAAATTATAATGGAAATGATCAGTAATGACACAGGAAACCTTAAGACACTGGACCCAATCCAATTTTGTTTCATCAAGGGAAGAGCATGCCTACTCAGTCTGGTAGTCTTCTTTGAAAAGGTCACCAAAGCAATGGAAGAGGGCAAAGCAATGCTGAGCCCTCAGGGATTGGCCCTGAGACTGACCCTTTTTGGTATCTATTTCTCTGAAGTCAAAGCCAATGTCAGTGGTTTCTGGCTCACTAAATTTGCAGATGATTTCAAATTAGGATCACTCATAGAATCCCCCACCGCTGCTAATGTTCTCCAGGAAGGGTTGTCATAGGTAAATAACTTGTATCAGAGCCATGTGCTACAACTAAATCACATGAAATGCATAATAGTTTCCTTAAGGAAGTCATTAACCCCTGGTAACTATCATATTGACAACCAAACATGATGCTATGCAGGTAGGTTGATGCACGGCCAGAACCATTCAAATGTATACCACAAGGCCAGCAGTATATGATCCAGAAGTCACAAAATAAGATGAAAATACTAAATTAATAGCATATAACTGGCTGAAAACAGCCCTTTATTAGTGAGACAGACCGGCAACCAATGCCTTCTTCAGTGTATGGATACACTGTTTTCAGCCAGTTATATGCTATTAATTTAGTATTTTCATCTTATTTTGTGACTTCTGGATCATATACTGCTGGCCTTGTGGTATACATTTGAATGGTTCTGGCCGTGCATCAACCTACCTGCATAGCATCATGGTTTGGTTGTGCTTTCTTAGCTATGCTGTAGGACAAAGGATCTGGAAACTGTTGTTTTTCAGTACAGGGGAATCCGATACACTGAAGAAGGCATTGGTTGCCGAAACCGGTCTGTCTCACTAATAAAGGGCTGTTTTCAGCCAGTTATATGCTATTAATTTAGTATTTTCATCTTATTTTGTGACTGCCAACTATCATATTGACAACACACCCCTAAGAGTTGACTCAGTAGTCAGGGATTTGGGGATATACATAGACAGTAATCTAGCCTTTGACCATCACATGTCTACGGTAGTGAGGAAATCATTCTATGTTATGCAACTATAAACAAACGTATGGCAATTAGGTCCAAAGATATCATTGCTCTACTGTATTTGGTATTCATTAGATTTATCATCCAGTACAATGCCCTCTTTAGTATGTACCTAACCAGGCACATCCAAATATCCACAAGAGTTCCTCACTGAAAGAATACATGTCCTGTGCAGACCTCCTCAAGGCCCTATCCCTGTATTCTGTCTCCTACAGGCTGTTGAGGGAAGATCTATGCCTGGCATACAAGACATTGTCAGACTCCATTCTAATGGATGTCCTGCATATCCTCAAAGCAAACAGCACCACAATTATCAATTCTAAAAACTTAAACTTTCATATAATTAGGACCTGCTAGAGAGACAAGTATGTATCCCAGAGACTACCCTGTGTTTGTAGCAGGCTCCCCATTAATGTGAAGCAGACTTCCTCCTGAAACCAATTCAAGTGTAACTTGGACAATTGGATGGGGAACAGGAAATTCATCTCTGGTTTGGTACCTATGTCTTTAATGGACACAGGCAGCCGGTAAATGGTTTATCTCCTAGGCCCCTGCTTGTAATGCTTGTAAATGTTTCACCTCCCAAGCACCTGCTTACACTTACCAAGGGTACTAAAACTTGTCAGAGAGTTGGGATGCATGGCTAGACTTAAAAAGGCCCTTGTGGTCATTAGCCTAGTACACACCTATGAACCTATGAGCCACCAATCTGGGAAGCATTGCAGCCCGCTAGCCATAAAACCTGATTCAACTACATTCACTATGGACTGTTAAGCACCATATTTGGGAACCTTCCTCTTTTACTTAACTTTTTATCAGAAATATTGTTATTTGCTGTCAACTGAGAGATAGGGAAATGCAGTTGTGATCATCATATCCCTTACAGGCCCTGGTGACATTCCAAATTAAACAGGATAAACAACAAAAGGTAAAAAAAAGTATGGCAAAAATCAGGAATGGTAATTTCCAGAAAGATAAAATCTCTCTCATCAAAGTAAATGGGTAACTAAGAAGGCTAATTAGGTAAAGCAAAGCCTTTGAGGGTAAGATATCCTCTGAGAGGAAAGATAACCTTAAGACCTTTTACAACTATGACAGAAACCTCAACGGCAGCACATAGCAATGTGCTAAAGTGGTGGCTAATGGTGCCACATTCAGTGAGCCTGGTGAACATGTTAGCAGACAAATTCAGTTCCAACTTTACATTCCTCTCACCCTCAACTATATCCACAATAATACCCTCAAATACATCTCCTCCAACTATGAATAGGGAGCATGAACTGGCTGCACTCACTAAAGCCAAGAACACATCCTCAGTGGGCCCTGATAACAACCCAGGATGCCTCCTGTACAGTCTAAAATAAGACTTATCAAGACCCCCAGAGTCATTATTTAACTATAGTCTTAAAACAGGCTTTTTGTCTTGTGAATGGAGTACTGTGGGGAACATCCCAGTTCATAAAAGAGGATATTCAACAGATCCTGGAAACTGCAGACACATTAGTCTGGCTAGTCTTATTTGAAATGCCGTGGAAAGAATTATCATCATGGAAATTATTAACCTGGCCATAGGACACGTCCAGACATTGGATCCATCCCAGTTTGACTTTATCAAAGGAAGGTCAAGCTTACTGAATTTGGTGGACTTCTTTGCAAAGATCCCTAAGGCAATGGATGAGGGAAAACTGCATATTGCCTACCTAGATCTGGCATAGGCATTCAATACAATATCTCACTCGGGTATTGTCAAAACTTACAGAACTAGATATAAACCCCTTTTTAAGTGAAGCTTTTCTCACTGGGCCTCTGCTGAGAAAGAGCCTTTTTGGCTTTGTCAGACACCCCCGGTTGACAAATATAAAATAAACATGCTGGATAGTTAGATGGCTCACTGATAGGACCCAGAAGGTTAGAATCGATGAGGCCTCCAGCACAAACAGGCCAAACACCAGTATAGCCTCCAGGGCTGTGTGCTAAGATCACTTCTCTTTGGTATTTGACATTGGCTTTGACATCCGAGAAGGAAAGGTCTCTGGCTATCAATGTTTGAATATGATTGTAAACTGGGAGCAGTCATTGAATATCCCCCAAGATGAGAAGACCCTTCAGGAAAATTTAATGCAGAAAAATACTTGGTGCCAAAGCCATTGCTTAATACTCAATACCAATAAATGCATTAAAGTAACTTTTGGGAAATCTTCCACCCCAAGTAACTACATCATCAATAAAACAACCTTAAAAGTGGATTCAATAGTCAGGGATCTGGGAACTCATGTAGATAGTAATGTAGCCTTCAACCAGCATGTGTCCAAGGTAGTAAGAACATTTTTCTATGTTGCTCAACTTATAAGCAAAGGCATCTAGGTCCAAAGAAGTCATCCTACAACTGTACTTGGCCTTCATCAGGCCCTGCATAGAGTGTAATGTCCCCTTTAGTTTGTACCTGACCAGACACATACAGCAACTGGAATATCCAGAAAGGTTTCTTACAAAAACAATACAGGGAGTAAACACAATGTCTTACACTGATCGCCTTGAAGCCTTATCTCTTTACTCGGTATCATACAGACTTTTGAGAGGTGATCTTTGTCTGGCATACAAGGTATCCCTGAACACTGTTTTGATGAATCTTTTGCACATCTGCAAAACAAACAGCATCAGATCTACTAGATTAAAGGACCTAACTTTTGCTTGCAACATAAACAGGACAAGTTGGAGTGAAAGATATGTTTCTTAGTCTGTGGAACAGAATGCCTCCCTATCAGGAATTCACCCCCTGGTCTCGCTCCTGTGTCTGTGATGGACAGAGGCAGTCAGTAAATCACCCACTATAAATCAAATATAAACGAATTGGGCTGCAACACTAGGCTTTTTAAGGGCCCTAGTGGTCGATGACCTAGTAAACACCTATGAAACTATGTGCATACTAAATGCCTTGTTTGTTTAGGTCCATAACAAAACATTAAGGAATGTAGTGTTCAGCAGGAATTGTATCAAAATCCTTATATAGTTTTTTGTCATTTCTTAAACTCTTTCTGGAAAACAAACATCTTCAGGCATGAGTACATAGCAGTATGGCTTTAAAATTGTGTCCTCAAGCATCTCTTCCCAGACAAAAAAAAGTAACATTAATGTTTGCATTTCTTTCTCCAGACTGGAGTAGGATATCTCCACTGAGGCTCTTAATATGTCTGTGGGCCATCCAATGTCTTGGATAGAGTGCTTAAATGTTTTCATAGTCTGTGTGGTTGGATATCACTTATAATTTGCTGCTTTGCTTTTTTGGCTTTTCATTGTTCTAGAGTATTTATAAACTGCCTAGCCCCTATCATAGCATTTTACTGACTCCAAGGTTCCATATTGATCCATATCTGTATGGGTTCCTCATTCAGGCTACATCTGTTCAAAAGATTCATTGTGACTTACTGTCAGTCTTTTTCTCAACATTGTATTCTTTCTGAACCTCATGATATACAATATAATCTCTGGTATCTTTAAGCTGCCTTCTAAATTCATCCAGCATGATGGAGAAAGCCCACTTCTTGAAAGCCTACTTTCTACCTCTCACAAATATGCACATGATGTCTGAGAAATTCTGGGGTCTCTGAGGTTCATGACATTTTCAATCCAAATGATTCCTTTTACCATATTCCACGTGAAGAACATCCATTGATTATTGAACTCGGTTTGGACAGAACGCTGTTAGTCGCACTCCTTTCCATTTCCTATCTTTGCCTTTTGAAGAGATATACTTGTTCTTGTGAATCAACCAAATAGAAATCAGTCCAGGTATCCCCTTTCAGATTCCTTTTCCCATTCAAGCAGTCTCATCAGATGCCTCAGATCTTGCATGGAAGAACATACTCAAAAGATTTGAATGTGCAATTTGTCTACTCCATTCAGGATAAAAAAAAAAAAAAAAAAAAAACACACATCAAAGAAATCCCCCAGGCTTAGAATGAAATTGGTCCAATGGGAACAATGCTCTACTCCAGTTAACAAATTCAAAATAAAATAAATGATGGCTTTGATCTTTGTCCTTCAAATTCTCTATCACACGTGGACCCCTTTTCTTTTAAATCTTAAGAGACAGTTCCACAGGTGTGTGGTATATCAACAAGCAGGGGAGAATAAAGCCTTACTACCTTTACAGGCTTGCAGTGATAACTTTGGATACTGTTGTTGACCACTCCTTTATTCCAAGCAGCGTACATTCCTGTAGAACTGAATTCTATAGCTAACTACTTGAGCAGATTCAGGCAAACCCTTACAAATGCATGTTGAACAGAAAGGTCTTCCTTGTACTCGTCTATTCCCAGACAGATGTCTTTGTCTCCACTCCGATCAATAAGGTCAGAGCCTTGTGCACCAGAGAAGCATGCAGGAAAGCAAGCAGCCAATGCAAGTCCAAACAAAATGTAATGGAACAATAAAAGGAAGGCACAGTCCAAGCAAAAATGCCAACTACACTGGTAAGATGATTGACTTAGTAAAAGTCAACAGATTGTACAAATGTTACATTACTATTGGCCTGTTATTATTCAAAGATGGTATTTTGGAACAATGTTTAGCAAACAAACTTTTGATTTCTTATAAAAAGGGCTGTAGTATCTCTTCTATAATAGTGCACAGTAAATTTCAAATGCCTGAAGTAAGAATACATTGATTATTTTAAGATATGGCACTTTTAGCTGTAGGAAATGTTCTATTTGTTTTCATCTTGTAAAGAACTTTCCTACTATTAATTCTGTACATTTTTTTCCAAATGGATATTATACTTGGAATACAGAATGAATTGTGTAAATTTTGAAATGTAACCAGTTTTATGTAGGAGAAAGTCAAAGAAAGTTTGAAGTGCATCTTCAAGAACATATAAGGGACATTAAAAACATTAATTGTTATAATCCTTTAGCGATACATTTTAAAGAATTGCATGCAAGTAATTTTAAACTGTTGCAAGGTTGCATTTTAGAACAAGTGGGGTCTATTTTTTTTTAGACCCTGTAGCAGTAAAAGAAAAATTGTTGTATAAAGAAACGCATTTTACTTTGAAATTTAATACCTTGGTTCCCAAGGGTTTAAACACAGAGCTTAACTGAAAGTATTTGATTTAATTAATTGTTTAATTGACTGACTGAGTGAGTATATATGGGATGAGGGAAGTTGTATTGCATTTGTACTCCTTGAAGGCTTAACAGCTGAGGAGCTAAAGTGTGTGAAAAGAGAATAAACATTTTTGCTTGGAGAGACTGTGCCTTCCTTTTGTGGTTCCAGTGCATGCAAGAAAGCTTGGAAAATGTGCATCTCCTTTCCGTGGAAAGAGACGTTCTTGTGTGCCTTTTCCTTTTATTCTCCATCTCATTCTGAAGGTGCTTCTGAAGTTTCAGAAAGATAAACAAAATTTTACTCCCTTCTTTTTCTTCTAGCCCCTGGCAATCACCATACATTATTCCACATGAATAATATGACAAAACATACACATAAATACACAAAACCATACTCTGAGGCTCTAAATAAAAAACTGCAGAAGCATCAGAGACCTCCAAACCAGACACCCAAACAACCTGCACCTCCCGTCACAAACCAGACAACACATAAAACACAAAATCAGTGTGTCACACAATCACAGCCCTTAAGGCAAAATAACATACCTAACACACTAGTAATAGGTGACTCTATAGTCAGGCACACTGACGTCCCACTCACTAGGCTGGACAAGCAGAAGGTTACTGTTAGCTGCCTGTCGGGAGCCAGAATCCACCACATAACACAAGCATTCGGGTCACTCCAGAACAAGTACAAATATGACTGTCATTGTTCATGTTGGTGTGAATGACCTGAGACGTACCTCCCTGGACTACATGAAAAGAGAAATGGAAGAGCTCTCTGATCATGTAACCCAGGCTGGTATGACCCTGACCCTGAGTAACATCCTGCCCTCACCAAGAATGATACCTCAGTATAAAGACAAAATGATCAATTTAAACAATTGGCTAAGCTTCTGGTGTCATTCAAAGGGGATCCAGTGTCCGTCAGCCTGGGACGACATGCTCGACAATCCACATTGCTTTGCAAGAGACGGCTTGCCCCGTCACCCCTAGGCTTTCGAATACTGGCCAAGGCTCTTGCTGCCCCCATAGTGCCTTTTTTAAGCAAGGCTCAAAAGTCAAACCCACCTCCGTAAACAGCACAATTAACAAAAAACTGAGGGTTATGCTACTCAATGCCAAGAGTTTAAATCTCAAAATGAACGCACTTGAAGCACTCCTCAGTATGGAGAACGTCGACATCTGTGCAGTAACTGAAACCTGGTTCAAGGCTCCAGAGAGTACCCCAGCACTACCGGGCTACAACTCCTACCACACATTTCGGCCACAGAATACAGACCAAAACACAAAAGGAAGGGGGTGTATTCATATTCATCAAGGATACCTACACCTCCAGGTTAGTGGCGCAGCATGATACCTCTGAGATCATCCATGTGCAACTAACATAGGGCAAATTTTCAATGCAAATTGTGGCCTGCTACAGATCATCCTCCATGACCCAGGACCACCACTCTACCTTTCTGGAGACACTGGAAAACATGACGGTCATACCAAACACCCTGATATTGGGTGATTTCAATTACCCTACCATTCACTGGGAAAACTACTCGAGTACAAACTCCCCAGCCCAGCACTTCCTGGAATTCATCATCTCAAACACCCTGGATCAGCTGGTAAACTCTCCTACCATAGGTGAAAACATATTGGATCTGGTCATCACCAACATGGGTGACAGGTGTTCCACACTGGAGGTCAACCCGTCACTAGTTAGATCAGACCATAAACTAATCACTCTGGATGTCCACACCCCACCACCACCCTGAAGTAAGGAAACCACAGTAAAAAACTTTTCTAATGCAAACTTCACCTTACTTAAGACAGAGGTGGTACGTTTCACTGCCCCCACACTAAAGGATAACACTGCCCAAGATGCAGAAACCTTTACAAATGCACTGTATGAGCACCTGCAAGGATGCATGGATCATGCCATCCCTAGCAAAACCAAGACTCACTCCTCTAAGAGAAGGAAACCAGTTTGGTGGACCCCTGCAATAAACAGGCTATACAATAGAAGGAGGAAACTAGATCAGAAAAAAAGCAAATCCCAAGAAGGAACGACATCCCTGATCAGTATCAGTAAGAAACTAAGGTCCCTCATGAAATCATCCAAGGCTAACTTCGAAAGAAAATCAGCCAAGGATTCAAAAGATAATCACAAAGCCTTCTTTAGCTATATTAAGAATCTAAGTGGCAACTTGCAGATATGCGCTGAGCTAGTGCAAAATAGCACAAAATATACTGAACCTACTGAAATTGCCAACATCCTGGCAGATAGATTCAGTGTAAACTTCACCCCCCTCTCAACTCCAAAAGGGCCCACAACAATTCCGGAAAAGTGTAGTGTCCCAAAAATCACAGACGCACAGGTGAAAACAGCCCTTTCAAAAGCCAAAAACACAGCATCAATGGGACCATGTGTCCCAGGCTGCGTCTTGCACAAACAGAACGAACTAACATCCACCTAAACATGCTGTTCAACCTCAGCCTCTCCACAGGCAATGTGCCCATAGAATGGCGCACATCAACGGTTATTCCTCTCCACAAAGAAGGGGTTACAACCCCATAAGCCTGACTAGCCTGATCTGCAGTGCCATGGAGCGCATCATCATGGAACTCATTAACAAAGACATTGGGAACCTCCAAACACTTGACCTGACCCAGTTCGGCTTTAAGGGCACAGCATGCCTACTAAACCTGGTTGACTTCTTTGAGACAGTCACCAAGGCCATAGATGAGGGAAAGGTGGTTCACACAGCCTACCTTCACCTCGCCAAGGCTTTTGACACCATTCCCCACTCGAGTATTACAGAAAAACTCACCAGCCTGAACATAAACCCCTACATCACACGATCTGTTGCCAACTGGCTTACAGACGGAACTCGCGCGGTAAGAATGGCGGCTCCAGGTCTGAATCTAAACCAGTCACAAGTGGTGTTCTGCAAGGCTTGGTCCTGGGACCCCCTACTGTTCAGCATATACTTCTCAGAAATACAGGCAAACACAGAAGGGCTATGGCTAACCAAGTTCACCGATGACTGCAAACTGGGAGCCATAATTGACTCTCCTGCTGACAGACATCCTCCAAAAGGGCCTTACTGAGACAGACACCTGTTGTCAAAGTCATGGCCTCAAGTTAAATGCCAAAAAATGCATAGTCATCCCATTTGGGAAAAACAAAACACCCAAGAATTACCACATAGGTGGCAGCCCCCTTAATACAGAAGAGGTAATAAGAGATCTGAGGTCCCAGGTAGATAGTAATCTCTCCTTTGACAATCATATTGCCAAAGTAGTTAGGAAATCCTTCTATGTGGCCCATCTAATAACTAAAGGGTTTGCATCTAGAAATAGAGGTTATAGTGCCCCTCTACTCATCACTCATTAGACCCATCATAGAGTACAATGACCCATTTGGGATGTACCTCACAAGACACTTCCAACAGCTGGAAAGACCACAAAAATACCTCACCAAGAGGATTACAGGCCTCAAACATATGTCCTATGCAGCCCGACTGAAAAAACTCTGGCTGTACTCAGTGGCATATCACTTATTCAGAGGTGATCTCTGCCTGACTTACAAAGCCATTTCCAACTCAGAATTGATGGACATGCTCCACCTAAAGAAATCCAAGTCACTGCGAGCCACATGCTCTAGTGAGCTAAACCTCACCACAGCAATAAATAGAACATGCTAGAGGGATAGATTCCTGTCACAGAGACTCCCCATGCTTTGGAACAAAATTCCAAATTACATCAAGCAGAGCCCCTCACTAACACTCTTCAAGAAAAACATTGACTAGTGGATGGGTAACAGAAAATACACCCCTGGGATCACTTCATTGGCTCTGCTTGACAGAGGATCAGTTAATTAATCAATGGGGCGGTGAAAGCCAACACACTCTGGCTAGGCTTATAAATGCCCTCAGGCAGCCTAGTACCTACCTATGATGGACTCGCTCATACAAAAGAAAGGCTCTCTAATTCAAAGGCAGATGAAAGTGTGTGTGAATACCTTGCTGAACTAAGCACTTATTTTCATAGGTGGGTGAGTGGATGTCAGTTCACCACTTTTGAAGGGCTGGCAAACCTTTTGGTGAGGGAACAAGCCCTTAGCACTTTGCCTGAGGATATGAGGATCTGGTTAGCTGATGTGCTACTTCAGATGAGTCGGGAAAGAAGGGAGACCTATACCTAGCAATCAGGGCATCACTGCACAGGACAGGGACACCCCAGTGCTGCTCATGGGTCTAAAGGAACCCATGGTGGGCAGCCCACTCTGCCCCAACAGAATTTTACAGTAGTAGGGGAAGCCACTAGTCCAGGTACACATCCAGGACCTAGGGTTAAATGTTTTGAATGCAACCAGTGTGGCATATAGATCTCCAAGGAGGCAAGGTGGGGAACAAAAGGTGAGTGAGCCAGTAAATGGGAAGGACAAAATGGCAACAGTAGGTTGTCTTGAGACGACAAGGGTGCCAAACTATCACCAGAGGTTATAGCCTATCATAGTGAATGGAAAAGAGGCCATTGCTAAGACAGACACAGCCTCTGACATAACCATTGTAAAGCCTGAAATGGTTACAGAGGAGCACTACTTGCCTGGGCAGTCTACTCCAGTCAGAGCTTTAGCCCGTTCCAAATACCTTTGGCTAGGGTTCACCTTGACTGGGAGGGTTGGACAAGAAGCCAGCAAGTATGTGTGTTTGAGGATATCCCTGCAGATGTCCTGATAGGGAATGATTTTGATAATGCAGTAACATGTGCTCATGCAGTTACCTGCAGTCAGGCTTGGAGACAAGCATGTGGGTCTGGTGGTCTGAGGGAGACCCAGTCAAACTGCATACTTGCAGCCAGGTCTGGTGAGGTGGTTACTTCAGGGAGGGAGTTACCATGTAGCAGTGAGACTGGAGGTAATCCAAAGCTACTTGTGTGTACTGATGGTCCCTTGGACAGAGTGACTGCAAAGGCAGAGGTGAGTAGTTGTACCCAGGCTGACAGTGAGGCACCACTGTCAGAGGAAGAAAGACATCTTGTGGAAGGGGAGTTGGGAAGAGTTACAAAAAAGAGAGTTGAGACAGGGTTAGCTCTCAGACAGTACATTACAAGGCCTGAGCCAGGTAGCTAGTGAGGCACCTGAATCTCAAGGGAAGGGGGAATCTGGATATGGGTGCAAAGGGTTACTGTATAGATAGTGGACCCCTGATGGAGGGCTAAAAGGTGAGAGGATACAGCAGTTGGTAGTGCCTAGAGCCTATTGTCTGGGACTTCTAGCCATAGCCCATGATATTTCCTTTGCATGTCATATGGGCATAAAACGTACAAAGAGATGTATTATGCAGAGCATCTATTGTACTGTAGGACCATATGATCAGTGCCAAAAGGTAGGCAAGGCAGGAGACAGCATGAAAGCTCCTTTGATGCCTTTGCCTGTGATTGAGGAACCATTGCAGAGGGTAGTTATGGATATTGTGGGGCCTCTGAATACCCCAAGTTCCACAGGGAAAAAGTATATCCTAGTGGTAGTAGATTATGCTACAAGATACAAGGCAGTGGATTTGTCCTGCATTGAGGCAGAAAATGTGGCAAATGCTTTGTTAGAGACTTTCAGCAGGGTAAGTTTCCCAAAAGAAATACTGACAGAGGTGCCAATTTCATATCAGACTTGCTGGCTTGTCTGTGGAAGTACTGTGGAGTGAAGCACCTGAAGACCACCCCTACCATCCCAGGACTAATGGTCTTGTTGATTGGTTAAACTCTACAATCAAGTCCATGCTATGGGCATTTGCAGACCAGTTTAAGAGGAAGTGGGACAAATATTTGCCCCATCTGTTTGCTTACAGAGAGGTTCCCCAGGAATCCACAGGTTGTTCACTCTTTGAGTTGTTGTATGGGCATAGGGTGAGGGGGCCTCTAGATTTAATTTGCGATGAGTGGGAAGGTGAGTGTGGATCTCACAAGGAGTCTGTTGTGGCATATGTCCTAAATCTCAGGACAAGGCTCAGGTAATGCATGGGCTTGGCCCAGGAGAACCTGGCAGAAGCCCAACAACAGAAAAAGGTCTGGTGTGACAGGAATTCTCGAGCTAGACAGTACACTGAATGGCAGCAGGTGATGGTTCTCATTCCTGTCAGACACAACAAGCTGCAAGCAGCCTGGGAGGGACACTATAAGGTGGTAAATAAGGTCAGTGATGTTAACTACATGGTAGAACTGCTAGGCAGGAGGCAGGGGTACAAATTGTACAATATTAACATGATGAAACCTTACCATGATAGAGAGGCCCTTGTGCTGTGTATTTGCAGTGGATTGCAGGAGGTGTCTGAGGGAGATCTGGTGACTGATCTCCTAGTGAGACTTGGACTGGCACCTCAGTGGAAGGAGTAACAGTGTTTCAGCAGCTATCTCCTACCCAGGTTCGAGAAATCTGAGCAGTGTTACAGGAGTTTGGGGACATGTTCACTGGGAAACCAGGGTGCACCCACCTGGTGCAGCACCAGGTGGATACAGGACCCCAAAGGCCTATTAGGCAGGCCCCTTATAGGGCACCTGAGAGAGTCAAACAGACTGAGGGAGGAAATAAGGCAAATGTTGGAACTAGGGGTAATTCAGGAGTCCAACAGTCCCTGGGCCTTCCCAGTGGTGCTGGTTTCAAAGAAGGATGGCAGCACAAGGTTCTGTGTGGACTACAGGAAATTAAATAGTCACACAGAGTCAGATGCTTACCCATGCCTAGGAGAAATGAAGCCCTAGAGCAGCTGGGTAGGGCTAAATATCTTACCACCATTGATCTTACCAAGGGGTACTGGCAGGTGCCCTTGACTCCCAGTGCTAGAGAGAGGTCAGCCTTTGTGACTCCTTTTGGCTTGTATGAGTTCACAAAGATGCCCTTTGGGATGAAAAATGCCCCACTGACTTTCCAGAGGCTGGTAGATCATATCTTAGGAGGAGCGGGAGGATATGCCCTTGCTTACCTAGATGATATTACCATCTACAGCCATTCCTGGCAAGAGCACCTTCAGCATGTCAGGGAGTTGCTGAGCAGACTACAGAAGGCAGAGTTGACCATAAAGCCTAGAAAATGCCAGGTGGGTATGGCAGATGTCTCCTACCTGGGACATAGGTGGGGAGTGGTAAGATCAGGTCAGAACCTTCAGCCTTATCTCTATGGAAGAAAATTCACTGTAGTTACAGATCACAATCCCCTAACATGGTTACACTGAGCCAGCCAGCAAAATGCCAAGTTGCTAAGATGGAGCCTAGCATTTGATATGTTAGTGCAGCACCGCAGTGGGGTTAGCAATGCCAACACAGATGGGCTCTCATGACAGGGAATGGGGTAAGGTAAACCCAGATAAACCTAACCCTCTCAAGTAACGTTTCTCAAGGGTCATTTGAAAAACTAGCTTGAGTGCTCCGGGGGGGGGGGGGGGATTGTGAATTCTGCCAGCCTAGCTAGATAGAATTTTGTAGATTATTCTGTCATTGTAAATATTAATATAATCCATAGGCTTGTTTTACGAATGTAAATAAAACTAAATGTAAGAAAACTGTGTTATATGTTGAACTTCAAAAATGCAATCATAGTGCACCCTGCTGAATGAAAGCTGTAAGTAAATAATTACAACTCTGTTTGATCTCAAGCCCTGAGACATGATGTCTGGGCTAGCAAAGTCTTTCTATTGTTATTAAGACAGAGTTAATTGCTAGATTTTACATGTATATCTGTCTTGCATTGCTATGGCTTCCTGGCCAAGTGCTGCTTACAAAGAAATGTAAATTTTGAGTTTCTATTAGCCTGGGAACTAAGGAGAAGTGACAAAAATGATGCAATATGAAATGACTAAGCAGTACTGGGCATCATCAATTTAATACTTTCTCAGAGAGAAAGATTGGGCATTTTGGATTTTGTCTGAAGCTGACAACAACTCACCAGCACTTGCTTGCTCTGTATGTAAGTAAAGTTATTTATGACATAGCCTAGTACCTACCTATGAACTATCTGCCCAAAGGCATTTATAAGCCTAGCCAGCATGTGTTTGCTTTCGCTGCCACCTTAGATTATTTCCCTGTGCCTCTGTCCAGCAGAGCCACTGAAGTGATCCCCGGGGTAAACTTTCTGTTTTCCCATCCACTCGTCAAGGTTTCTCTTGAAGAGTGCTATCGAGGAGCTCTGCCTAATGTAGACTGGAATCTTGTTCCAAAGCATGGGAAGTCTTTGGTACAGGAATCTATCCCTCCAGCATGTCCTATTTATTGTTGTGGTGATGTTTGATCCCTAGAGCGTGTGGCTCGAGGGGATAAGGTTTTCTTTAGGTGGAGCATGTCCATCAATTCTGTGTTGGACATGGCCTTATATGTCAGGCAGTGATTACCTCTGAGCATGCGGTATGCAACCTAGTACAGCTGGAGTTTCTTTAGTCAAGCTGCATAGGGCATCTGTTTAAGGCCAGTGATCCTCTTGGTGAGGTACTTCTGTGGTCTTTCCAGCTGTTGCAGGTGTCTTGTAAGGTACATCCCAAATGGGGCATTGTACTCTATGATGGGTCTGATGAGTGATGAATAGAAGGGCACAATGACCTCTTTTGATCTGGATACAAACCCTTTTGTGATTAGGTGGGCCACATAGAAAGATTTTCTAACCACTTTGGCAATTTGATTATCAAAGGAGAGATTACTATCTACTTGGGTACCCAGATCCCTTATTACGTTTTCCGTATTTAGGGGACTACCACCTATGTGGTAGTTTGTGGGTACTTTGTTATTTACAAAGGGAATAACTATGCACTTTTTGGCATTTAGCTTGAGGCCATGATTTTGACACCAGGTATCTGTCTCAGTGAGACCCTTTTGGAGGATGTCTGTGTCAGCCGGTGAGTCAATTATAGCCCCTAGTTTGCAGTCGTCTGCGAACTTGGTCAGCCATAGTCCTCCTGTGCTTATCTGTACCTCTGAGATGTATATGCCGAACAGGAGGGGTCCTAGGATTGAGCCCTGGCGAATACCACTTGTAACTGGTTTAGTGTCAGACCTAGCTCCCGCAACTCTCACCATGTTGGTTCTGTCCGTGAGCCAATTGGCAACCCATCTTGTGACATACGGGTTTATGTTCAGGCTGGTGAGCTTGTCTATAATACCAGAATGGGGAATGGTGTTTAAGGCCTTTGCAAGGTCTAGGTAGGTTGTGTGTACCACCTTTCCCTTGTCTATAGCATTGGTAACGGTCTCAAAGAAGTCCACCAGGTTTAGGAGGCATGATCTGCCCTTAAAGCCGAACTGGGTAGGGTCCAGTCTTTGGAGGTTTCCAATGTCTCTGTTAATGAGTTCCATGATGATGCACTCCATAGCCTTGCAGGCCAAGCTAGTCAGGCTTGTAGGGCAATAGTTCCTGGGGTCTGTTGTAGCTCCTCCTTTGTGGAGCAGAATAACTGTTGCTGTGCCCCACTCTGTGTGTACGTAGTCTGTGGAGAGGCTGAGTTTGAACAGTGCGTTTAGGTGAGGGGTTAATTCGTCTTTGAGCTCATATAGGAAGCAGCCTGGGACACCGTCCGGTCCCATTGATGCTGTGTTTTTGGCTTTGGAGAGGGCTATTTTAACCTGTCTGTGATTTCAGGGGCTCTACATTCTTCTGGTATGGTTATGGGCCCTTTTGGGGGTGAGAGGGGGGTGAAGTTTGCACTGAACCTGTCTGCCAGGATGTTGGCAATACCGGTTGGTTCAGTGTATTTTGTGCCATTCTGCACTAACTCCGAGCCACTTAGATTCTTGACATAGCTAAAGAATGCTTTGTGGTTATCTTTGGAGTCCTTGGCAAGATGTTCTTAGTCTCCCATTGCTGCAGTCCTGACATAAGGGTATTCCGCTGCCCACCATCGGCCCGAATACCAAAGGGCTAGAACCGGCGTCGGTCATCGGCGCTCGAGACTGACATCAGTACGTGCCAGTACAAATGCGCATGACCGACGCCATAACCTCAGTCTTTCTTGCCGCATGGTCCCTAAGCAGAAGCAGCATTTGCAAGTGCCGTTCGGCGTTCTGGAATTGTCGGTTTTCGAGTTTCAGACCGGAGACCAAGTTGGGCTAAGTACCCCTTTGGGGACATTTTTGTCTTTTTCTTGCCTCAGTATTGACGGATGTCAGAAAAAGTTAATAACTGTATTTCTTGTGGGAAACAGATTCCTCATAGGGATTACCATTCACTCTGCATTCCTTGTTTAGGGCCTGAGAACGACGTTGTTGGGTGTCGCTTTTGTGCTACTTTTAACAAACGTACTATTAAACGTCGGTTAGACTGTGCTAGGCTAGTGTTTGGTAAACGTTGTAATTATAACATGCCGTCGGATTCTCCGACAACTGGTTCTTCTAAGAAACGCAAAGAAAAGTCTTTGCGGTCCAAACAGGATGAGGCGGCCACTCCGGATGCCGGTTCTGTAGTACCACTGGCTACTTCAGCGGCTCCTTCTGAAAGTTTACCTGAGTCTCAAGGGGAGCCTTTGTTACTGCAGGAAGTGGCTTCTCCTGTGTTAGGCCAGGCTGAGGGTGCTTCTCTGATGTCAGTGGTTCCCTCCCCTCATAGGGTAGTTAGGCCTCCTCCTTCTCATAGCAAAGCCCATTCTAAGTCTAAGTCTGCCCCTGTTGGTGCGTGTCCCCAGGGTCCAGCTCCTAGGAAGCACATGTTAAAGATGGCTGAAGATTTGATTACTTTAATTAGGGGTTCTATGCCCCCCCCCCCGCGAAGAGGCCCAGGGTAGAGCCAGAGTTGGAGGGTTTGGTTCAGTCTTCCAATGAGTCAGATTCCTCTGTAGAAGAACTTCAGGATTTCCCTCCCTATTCTGATTCGGAGGCTGAGGACTCTACTCCCTCTGCGTCCCCTCCAGAAGATTTTTCTTTCTCTGAGACTTTGCATTCCATGAGGGAACATTTCAAATGGGAGGGCCAGGATTATTCTGATTCCTGTAAAAGACTGAGAGAATTCTTGTTTTTGCCTCAGCATAGGCCCTTGGCTATTCCCCCTGTACTGGATGTTGTTCAGGATGTGTTTTCTGAGGCTGCCCTTAACCCAGATTCTCTGCCTCCTGCCCCGGTTAAACCAGACAGATGCTACAGGGTTCCGGAAACTCACAAGTACTTATATAAGAGTCCTAGGGCTGATCCAGAAACTATTACTCAAGGCCCCAAAGGGGTTAGGGCTTCTGTGGTTAAGAATCCAGTTCCTCTGGACAAGGATGCTAGGGCCCTGGATAGGTGGGGTAAAAAACTGTATACCTCTTCTACTTTGGCTATGAGAGCTTTAAATTGTCAGTTTCATATGCTTCGGTATCAAAATTATTTGCTGGGCCAATTGAAATGTAAAGTAGATGCTTTAGCTGAAGTTATTGAATGTAAGGAGCTTCAGGATTTAGTGCATGCTTCAGACCAAGTTGGTAAGCATTCTTTGCAGTGTGGTTTTGATGCTTTACAGGCTTCTTCCAGGGTGGCTGCTACTAGTTCAGTCATTCGTAGGCATGCTTGGCTTAAAGATCAGACCTTGTCAGAGCATGTTAACGCTCGAATTATGGATGCTCCTCTACAATCTGATGTTCTTTTTGGTCCTCCAGTAGAGTCAGTTTTGAAAGAAATGCAGGAAAAAGCTAAGTCTATGCAGACAGTTAAGGATTTTTTACAGGTTCAGCCCCCTAAGTTCAGTAGGAATTGGCAAGGGTTGGTCTTTTCCCTCTTCGGATTATCAGTCTTGGGGCAGGTCGAGGCGAGGTAGGGGTAGGGCTTCCTCTCAGGGCCCTGTTACTTCTAGGTCTTTGAGTTCTTCTACCCCTTCTGCTGGGGAGGGCAGGGGTCAGTCCTTTCGGAAACAGACCCAATGACCCATGTCTTCAGCTGCCGGACTCTGCCTTGCTGGCAGCCCCTCTGGGAGGAAAACTGAGATTTTTCAAAAGGAATTGGCATTTGGTTACCCAAGACAAATGGGTATTGGACATAATAAATCGAGGCTACAAATTTTATTTTCACACATTCCCTCTTTTCAAAGGTATGCCGGATGTGCCTCGTCAGCAAAAACTGGAAGCGCAGACTCAAATTTCTTCTCTGCTTCAGTTGGAAGCAATACAGGAAGTACCTTCTGCAGAAAGAGGCACGGGGTTTTATCTCCGTCTTTTCTTAGTGCCAAAGAAAGGAAATACTTGGAGACCAATTCTGGACTTGTCCATTCTAAATACCTTTCTGGAAATTCCAAAATTCAAGATGTTAACACTGCAACAGCTGTTACCTATGCTGGGCAAAGATCACTGGATGGTGACTCTGGATCTCAAAGAGGCCTATCTTCACATTCCTATCAGGCCAGTTGCAGGAAATTCCTGAGGTTTCGGAATGGGAATTTGCATTATCAGTTCTCTGCATTGCCCTTTGGCTTGTCTACTGCGCCCAGGGTATTCACGAAAGTCCTGGCTCCAGTAATAGCTTTTCTCAGGCTAGCAGGAATTCAAATTTATCCTTATCTGGACGACTGTTTGATTCTGGCTCAAGGCAAGCACGAACTTCTTCAACATCTGCAGTATGTAATGACAGTTTTCAGATGCCTAGGGTATTCTGTGAATGAAATAAAGTCCAGTCTAGTACCCTCACAAGAGATGTGTTTTCTGGGTGTGAAACTGAATACAGCTGCTCAGATGGCATTTCTTACCCCGGACAAACAAAGGAATCTTCACCTATACTTCCAACAGCTATCAGTAATGTCCAGGCTGACTGCAAGGACAGTCCTTCAAGCCTTGGGGTTCATGGCATCTTGCATTCTAGTACTTCCCAATGCCAAACTGCATATGAGGAAGCTACAATGGTATCTCAAGAATGTTTGGACTCAACACTGCCACGATTTGGACACTGTCATTCAGATCCTACCTTGCATTCAGAGAGAATTTCTGTGGTGGGCTCAGGAATGTCACCTAAACAAGGGGCTCTCTGTGACCCAACCAGAGGCAAGTCAGATATTAACGACAGACGCCTGAGTCAGCCTGGGAGCTCATTTCAGAGGAAAATGGATTCAAGACCTTTGGGCCCCAGAGCTACTTCACTTGCATATCAACATGAAAGAGATGCTGGCAGTTCAATTTGCCTTGGAGGGATTCAAAAGCCTACTTCAACCAGGACTGGTGTTGATTCGAACAGACAACACGACGGTCATGTGGTACATCAACAAGCAAGGGGGAACTCATTCTTACCCTCTTTGCAGACAAGCAATGCTGTTGTGGGAAACTGCTTTGAATCTGCACATCACTCTTCGAGCACAGTTTCTGCCAGGAGCACAAAATTCTTTAGCAGATGTTCTGAGCAGACAGATTGTGGATCCTCACGAATGGAAATTGGACCCTCAGGTATTTCTTCAGTTGACAATGGCTTGGGAACTCCGACATAGATCTGTTTGCTTCTCCTCTGAATTTCCAACTGCCACTGTTTTGCACAAGGCTATTTCATCCGAAAGCCTGGAAAATAGATGCACTATCCTTCAGTTGGAGCAACCTTCACGTGTATGCTTTTCCTCCTTTGCCTCTTCTTCCACAGGTGCTGTTGAAAGTCAGGAGGGACAAGCCTTGCATGATCCTTATAGCACCGGATTGGCCTCATCAGCATTGGTACCCTCTGTTGAGGAGCTTGATTCATGTACCACCTTGGCCATTGCCACAGATTCCTCATTTATTGTCTCAGGAGAACAATCATTTTCTCAATGTCAGGGTGCACTCCCTGTGCCTGACAGCCTGGCGCATTCTGTTTTAGAGGAGGAAGACCTTCAGCTCCCTCAACAAGTTTTGGATGTTATTTTGGAAGCCAGGCGTCCTAGTACTCGAAAAGTTTATGCTGGTAAATGGAAGAGATTTTTTCTTTGGAGTTCAGCTAAAGGCTTTGATGTCGAATTGCCTAATTTGAGTTGTACATTGCAATATTTGACTGTTTTATTGGACAAGGGTTTTTCCTTCTCTTCTGTAAAAGTGCATGCTGCAGCTATTTCTGCTCACTATGATTGTGACCCTCCTTTATTTTCACATCCATTGGTTAAACAGTTTCTTAGAGGGCAAAGAATATCAGACCCCCACGGAGAGCTCCTACTCCTACCTGGGATCTTAATTTTGTTTTGGAAAAGCTGACTCTGCCTCCTTTTGAACCTGCAGCTACAGCTGAATTGCAGTTCTTGTCTTGGAAGACTGCTTTTTTGTTGGCTATTACTTCTGCTAGAAGGGTATCTGAATTACAGGCCCTCATGGCAGTGGAACCTTTTCTGATTTTTCACAATGACAGGGTTTCCTTACGTACTAATCCTACTTTTCTGCCTAAAGTGATTTCTAATGTGGCATTGAACCAGTCTATACATTTTCCTACTTTTTATGCTAACCCCCAAAATGACGGGGAAAAAGTTTTGCATTCTTTGGATGTACATAGGCAGTTGAGGTATTATTTGAGCAGAACCAAAGAGTTCAGGAGTTCTCAACAATTATTTGTTTCTTTTGCTTTGACTTCACGAGGGAAAGCTGTCTCGAAACAAACTATTTCCAAGTGGATTAGCCATTGTATTGCTTTTTGTAACTCTCATCATGGTGAGGATGTTCCAGTTCAGATCAGGCCTCATTCTACTAGGGCTACGGCCACTTCTACTGCTTTTTTTGAGAGGGGTAGCTACTAAAGACATTCTAGAAGCAGCTACTTGGAGTTCTGTACATACCTTTACAAAGCATTATCATTTACCTCTTTATTCTAGGTCTAGGGCTGGGTTTGCCACTGCAATCTTACAGGGCATGTCAGCAGCTCCTACTGCTATTTAGTTGACCAGCCTCCCTTTTTTTCCGTTGCTCTGGGATTCTACCCTTATGTCAAGACTGCAGCAATGGGAGACTAAGAACATAGTACAGTTTTGTACCTACCATAAATGTAGATGTTCGAGGATCTCCATTGCTGCAGTCTCCCTCCTTCCCCCTTTTTCTTTTTAGGTTGAGGTTTGGGTGGTGTTTTTTTTTTGCATTCTGACGTCTGAGGCAAGAAAGACTGAGGTTATGGCGTCGGTCATGCGCATTTGTACTGGCACGTACTGATGTCAGTCTCGAGCGCCGATGACCGACGCCTGTTCTAGCCCTTTGGTATTCGGGCCGATGGTGGGCAGCGGAATACCCTTATGTCAGGACTGCAGCAATGGAGATCCTCGAACATCTACATTTATGGTAGGTACAAAACTGTACTTTTTCTTTCAAAGCACGCCTTGGACGATTTTATGAGGGATCGTAGTTTCTTGCTGATACTGATCAGGGATGTCTTCCCTTCTTGGGATTTTACTCTCTTCTGTACTAGTTTCCTCCTTCTATTGTATAGCTTGTTTATGGCAGGAGTCCACCAGACTGGTTTCCTTTTCTTGGAAGAGTGAGTCTTGGTTTTGCTTGGGATAGCATGATCCATGCATTCTTGTAGGTGCCCATAGAATACATTAGTAGAGGATTTTGTAGCTTGGACAGCATTATCCTTTAGCATGGGGGCTTTGAAACTTTCCACCTCTGTCTTAAGTAACGTGAAAGTTTGCTTTTGAAATGTTTTTCACAGTGGTTTCCTTGTCCAGGGGTGGGGGCGGAACGTGGATATCGAAAGTGATGTATTTATGGTCAGATCTAACCAGCGAGGGGTTGACCTCCGGTATGGAACACTGGTCGTCCATGTTGGTGATGACCAGGTCCACTATGTTGTCACTTCTGGTGGGAGTGTTGACCAGTTGTTCCAGGGTGTTTGAGTTTATAAATTCTAGGAAATGTTGGGCAAGGGAGTTGGTACTTGAGTAGTTCTCCCAGTTAATATTTGGGTAGTTGAAATCACCCAATATTAGGGTGTTTGGTAGGACCTGTATGTTACCCAGTGTTTCCAGAAATGCAGAATGGGAGTTCTGGGACATGGTGGGTGATCTGTAGCAAGCTACAATTTGAATTGCAGTTTTGCCCATTGTAAGTTGCACATGGATAATCTCTGAAGCATCATGTTGTGCTACTAACCTGGAGTTGTGGGTATCCTTCATGAATATGGATACTCCTCCGCCTTTTGTATTTTGGTCCGGGTTCTGTGGCCGAAATGTATGGTATGAGTTGCAGCCTGGTAGTGCTGGGGTGCTCTCTGGAGCCTTAAACCAGGTTTCTGTTACTGCACATATATCGATTTTCTCCATACTGAGGAGTGCCTTAAGTGCATGCATTTTGAGGTTTAAACTTCTGGCATTGAGTAGTATTACCCTCAGATTTTTGTTACTTGTGCTATTTACAGTGGTGGGTTTGTCTTTTGAGCCTTGCCTAAAAAAGGCAATATGGGGGTGGCAAGAGCCTTGGCCAGTATTCGAAAGCCTAAGGGTGACAGGTGCAAGCCATCTCTAGCGAAGCAGTGTGGCTTGTCGAGCATGTCATCCCAGGCAGACAGACACTGGATCACCTTTGAATGACACCAGAAACTTAGCCAATTGTTGAAGTCAATAATTTTTTCTTTATATCGTGGTATCATTCTTGGTGAGGGCAGGATGCTACTCAGGGTCAGGGTCATACCAGCCTGGGCTATGTGATCAGAGAGCTCTTCCATGTCTCTCTTCATGTAGTCTAGGGAGGTACGGCTCAGGTCATTCACACCAACATGGCAATGAGAGTCATATTTGCACTTGTTCTGGAGTGACCTGAGTGCTTGAGTTATTTGGTGGATCCTGGCACCTGATAGGCAGCTAACAGTAGCCTTCTCCTTATTCAGCCTAGTGAGTGGAACGTCAATGTGCCTGACTATAGAGTCACCTATTACTAGTATGTTGGGTATGTCGTTTTGCGTTGAGGGCTGTTATTGCATGGCACACTGGTTTTGTGAAGTATGTGTTTCATGGTTTGTGTTGGGGGTGGAAGTTGCTTGGATGTCTGCTTTGGAGGGCTCTGTTGCTTTTGCAGATTTTTATTTAGAGCCTCCAAGTATGTTTTCATGTATTTGTGTGTTTTTTTACCGGTGCTGGTTTAAAGTGTCTGTGTGATACTGGTGGTGTGATGCCAGTATTTCCCTTCTCCTCTTGACTGTCTGATCCAGTCTTGGGTTGAGAGAGCTTAGCCTCCAGTTTGGCTGTATAATTGCATCTCTCACATGTATTAGTGTTTGGTGGTAGGAGGAGAGGGCTGTCTGTGTACATGAGGCAGTTGTTACATTGCCTCAAAATGCCCAGATTCACCAGTTGGACTGGAGAGTACACATGAAACTGCCCTTTGGACATGCCTGGATAGGTACAAACTGTTTTACTGAATGGCTGGTAAGACTGAATAGAGAGCCTTGTCCTTCTGTAGTGCTAGGGTTTATAAGTGCTTGCTATGAGTTTTGAGCAAGTGCCGGCTGAGAAGTGAATGGCTTGAGTGCTTAAGTTGAAAGTTTGTCTATTTCCAAGGGAAAAATTGAAGAGAAGACTTTGTAGAACCGGGAATAGTTATAACCTAGTTAACTGGCACTGCCCAGTGCGCAAAACCAGGCAAATGCATTTTTTATAGCAGGGAAATGAAAGAGAGAGAAATTAGCCCAAAATGGCCAATAAACTACTACTTTCTGACCTGAAACCACTTCTCCAGGGACAGATAGGCTGCTCAAAGCTCCCCTCTCTGACAGGTGAACAGAGAAACTTCCTTCTATCCAAGTAAGGTATGGGTAAACAGAGACATTTGTAACAAAGCCCTGAATTCAGCACTAACCTGAAAACTGGACTATACTAACCTAGAAAGGTGGGAAACAAGTATATATAAAAGTGATACAATCAAAAAAAACACTTTAAATGCGCATAAAAAGATGCTTATTGTTATATATCTCAGTTGTAATCAATGCCCCTAGTAATAAAGTAGGAAGAAACACAAATACAGTAAAAGCAGATGAATAAAGTGCAATATATATATATATGTATGTATTTATAAACCAATAGAAACTGAACAATCTGATTTAAAAAAGTTACCCAATTAACCAGAAGAAAACTCAAAACTGAGCCCTGTTCCAGCAGTCTTCAATCAGACAAGTTCTAACTGCACACTCCTGCTACTAGGGTGCAGGGGAACCTTCTCCAAAAAGATGGCCTGGATCAGTGCTCAAGTTATACAAACAAAGCTAGATTCAGCAGGCCTGAATCTGGTCCTATGCTACAGCAACAAGGCACACCAATTTCAGAAAGAAACTGTTCGAATAAGCAGGCACAATAAGCCTGTGACCAGAAATTCCCAGGTCAGAAGGGCAGAATCCAGCCACTCTTCCCACAAGAGTGCAGACCACAAACCTTCTTAATATAGAATAACTGGCCTAAAGCCCAAGTGCTTAAACCAGAACTAATACACTTTTAGAATAGCAGACACTGAGATTTCAATCAGCAGTTCCCAGCTTAGAAGGATGTAAGCTACCTGTCCTGCCACTACAGTGCAAATCACAAACCACCTTAATGTAAAACAACCGGTATGAACCCCAAGTGCTTAAACTAAAAGATTTAGAATAACAGTTACAATTTAATCAGGCTACTACCAAGCAGCAATAAGTGCAGCAGAATAAATAAAATTGAGTACTTTTAAGAAGATGGATTGGATAACACAGGCTTATTGTGCCAGAAGAAAGAAACTGTTGCAAAAAAGAGTAAAATCCCATGATTAGAGGAACTCCATGGTCAGCCTCAGTAAGAAGCTGAGATCCCTCATAAAATCCTTCAAAGCTAGTTATGAAAACAAAATTGCCACTGATTCTAAAGACACCCACAAAGCATTCTATAGCTATGTCAAGAATCTCAATGGCAACACTCAGATCTGCTCTAAATTACAGCACAATGGCACTAAATATACAGAACCAACTGATATTGCCAACATCCTGGCAGATAGGTTCAGTGCTAACTTTACCCCTCTCTCATCCCATAAAGAGCCAATCGCTATAGTGGAAGAATGCAAAGTACCTGTAATCCTGGCTGCACAGGTAAAAAAACACAATCTCCAAAGCCAAGAACACAGCATCCATGGGACCTGACAACATCCCAGGATGCCTTGACAACATCCCAGGATGCCTTGAACTACTGAACAAACTGGCACCCCACCTAAACACCATGTTCAGTCATAGCCTCACCTAAGGCTTTGTGCCCACTGAATGGTGCACAGCAACGGTTATCCCACTCCACAAAGGGGAAACCACCAGGGACCCCGGGAACTACCGCCCCATTAGTCTGACAAGCCTGGTCTGCAAGGCTATGGAGCATATCATTATGGAACTTATAAACCATGACATTGGTAATCTCCAAACTCTGGACCCTACCCAGTTCGGGTTTGTAAAAGGCAGATCATGTCTCCTAAACCTGATAGACTTCTTTGAAGCGGTCACCAAAGCCATAGATGAGGGTAAGGTGGTACACACAGCCTATCTAGATCTTGCCAAGGCTTTCGACACCATCCCAGGGAATTATAGACAAACTCACTAAACTAGGTATAAATCCGTATGTCACAAGATGGGTTGCCAACTGGCTCACTGACAGAACTCACACTGTGAAAGTAGCAGACTCTAAATCCAACTTCAGACCAGTGACAAGTGGAGTACCACAGGGTTCAGTCCTAGGTCCTCTCCTGTTTGGTATCTACTTCTCTGAAGTACAAGCTAACACAGAAGGTCTTTGGCTAACAATGCTCGCAGATGACTGCAAACTAGGAGCCATAATCAAAACTCCTAATGATGTGGACATCCTACAAAAGGGCCTCACTGACACAGATGCCTGGTGTCAAATCCATGGCCTCAAGCTCAATGCCAAAAAGTGCATTGTTATCCCTTTTGGTAAAAACTCTGTACCCATGAACTACCACATAGGCGGTACTCTACTTAACACTGAAAGTGTGATAAGAGACCTTGGGACACAGGTGGACAGTAGTCTCTCCTTTGATAATCACATCACCACACTAGTCAGGAAATCCATCTACATGGCACACCTCATCACAAAAGGTTTCTTATCCAGGAAAAAAGAGGTAATTGTTCCCCTCTACTCATCACTCATTAGACCCATTATAGAGTACAACGCCCCTTTTGGTATGTACCTCACAAGACATCTACAACAACTGGAAAGGCCACAGAAATACCTCACAAAGAGGGATTACCAGCCTCAAACAGATGCCCCACGCAGACAGTCTCAAAAAACTGCAGCTTTACTCTTTTGCATATCATCTCCTCAGAGGCGATCTCTGCCTAACATCCAAAGCTATGTCAAACCCAGAGCTGTTGGACATGCTCCACGTAAAGAAATCCCAAGCCTCTGAGCTACACGCTCTAGGGACCTAAGCCTTGTCACCACAAACAGAACGTGCTGGAGGGATAGATTCCTGTCCCAGAGACTTCCCATACTCTGGAACAAACCACCTATCTATATCAAACAAAGCTCCTCATTAGCCCTCTTCAAGAAGAATCTTGATGATTGGATGGGAGATGGGAAATTCACCCCGGGGATCACTTCTGTGGCTCTGCTTGACAGGGCCACAGGAAAATCATTTTCTTGGGTGGCAAAAGCCAGGGTACCATTTGGCTAGGCTTATATAGGCCCTAGGGCCTATAGCCTAGTACCTACCTATGAACCTAAGAGGCAAAAGCAAAATAAAGGAGGAAACACAAATACGGTAAAAGCAGATGGATTTTTTTTTTTTTTTTTTTAGTAAAGTGCAAGGAGAGATGAAGGAAGAACCTAAGTGGGTTGGCCTTCTCAAATCTTCTCTCTGTATTATGTAGAGTGAACACTAGACTCAGAATATGATCTCACTGTATTTGGTTACATGGGCAAATGAGATGGACTCAGGAGGAGTGTTCAAATAGAGACTTACAGGAGGGGTAACGTTTCTTAGAGTTAGGAATTTAGCCAGTTTAGTCTAGCTGTTTTCTATATTTGTCAGGCTATCCTACAATATTGTTTTAAAGTTCCTGTGATTTCTGAACTCTTGATTTGCACTGTGTTGAATTTACGAGATTTGTCTTGTGTTTTTATTATTTATTACTATTAAATATTTTTAAACCTTTCAACTGTGGCTTTTTTATGTAGTGATAATTTAAGCTCTAGAGTAATTGCATGTATTTGGTGATACTGTCCAAGCCACTCCAATAGTCTTGCTGCTCAGTCAGACCTACTATTTGGATAACAGTAACATTACACAATTAAATTGGTCACCGTTTTGGAAGGGCCTTCTAGTAGCTGATATTAGTGGTTGGTGGCAGTTGGTACTACCTTATAGTCTGGGCAGAAAGGGGGCATAGCTAGAGAACCTGTGCTAGCCTTCCCCAGGAGTGTCTGTGTGTTTGTATCTAAATCAAATCTTAAAGTGTGTGTGTGTGTGTGTGTGTGTGTGTGTGTGTGTGTGTGTGTGTGTGTGTGTGTGTGTGTGTGTGTGTGTGTCAGTTACTTGGGCAGGGACACAAAGCAATGGTTAGAGGGGTGCTGGAGGTTTTAGCTTGACCACTAGGCTGAGATCTGAACCCTATAGCTGTGCCAGTGGGGAGTCTTATTGGGGATCTGGAGAAAAAGGGAGAAACCAGCCCCAGAGTGACTGTGATCTCTGTGTGTTCTTAAGGGAAATTGTGCTTTACTGTGGTGTACTTGTTATCCCCTCAGGTATGCATGCCCCTCAATGGCACTAGTGGTGAGGATTGAGGATCCTTGATTACTGGGCCAGTGCATAGACATCACAGCACCCTCCCTCCCTCCCTCCATTCTCCTTACTCATGCTTTTTTTTTTCTTCTTTTCTTTTCTCTGTATCTAAGGGCAAGGCAGATCCCTTTTTCCTCCCCACTCTGCATTAATTGTTCTTATTTTCTGTGTCTATCCTCATAGGGCATTAGCCTCAGCCTTTTTCTGGGGTAAGAAAGCACAGAGCATCTTTGTACCCATACATCCCTTAAGTACCCACATATAGACTCATGTGTAAGTCGTGGGCGAGATATTTGGCATAAGAGAAAGGAGTCTAAAGCTTTTGTAGACCGGTCAGATGTATGGTATCATTGGCAAGATACATCCCATAAGTTAGTATAACAGCAACAATAATCTATTTACACATCCAGTATAATGGTAAGTTCTTACAGAACAGTACTGTTTTCTAACACATTTCTCAACAACTATTGAAGACAGTATCTCTAACACCTCAAAATGCAACATTTTACACAAGCATCCTTACTTCTACTTTCCACGGTTAGTAAACTCTCTCCCTTTCTAAATGAATCTACAGTAAATTACAGTTTTATTAGTTTAACATCCGTGTATACATAAAACTGTAATTTGTTTTCAAACAAGTAAGTTGATCTTGTATACTCATTATGTTAATATGTATATAGTTTTCTGTATGTTATTACAGCAGTGTTTCTTTCATGTTATCTTCATTCCATACATTAAACTATATATACCCCACTATGACACTACTACGGTTTTGTCTTTCTCCTTTTTTTCTTTATCATTTTAATATTTTCTTATTAGTTGAGAGTTTCTCCCCCTGGTGGACTCTGATGAAAATGATCTAATATTTCAGTCAGACTATCCCAATTACCCAAATGGAATTACATAAATAAACACATTCAATTAGAATGGAAAAGGTTAAAAGTAGAGTAGTAGAAATGGTTAAAACATGACATTTTGTATTAATCAATCGTTAAAATAAGAAATAAAAATACAGAGATGGAAAACAATTTGTCATAGACACATACATGATCAGATTACTTCTTATACTTGCAATCATGCCTTTTAAAACAATTCAGGCTTGGCATTACCTTACAACAAGACGTTTTAAATGATATAAAAGGGGATCTAAGAACTACTGGCAATCTTTAGGATCTAATGCTGATTACATTCATATGATATGGGAATGTGCCAAAGTTAAGAATATATGGATTACAGACTATTACTTAATTTGTTGGGATGCTAAAGGACATATTCCAAACCTGACCACTGCAGACCTTTGGCTGTTTGGAGTTAATTTTCACTGTGGATGAGTGTTGAGCGAATTTTAACGATTGGAATAGATGGCTGATGACAATAACCTCTTCCTTTATTTATTGTTTTATTTTATTTTATTTTTGTTTAATTTTGAAAGCATATCCCTTATATGTGGAAAAAGTCATCTAGCTATGCTGAGCTAGACGGGTGAAAGTGACTTGCCTGCGAATGTAGGTTTTTATTTTATTTATTTATTTTACATTTGTTAACCGGGCTAGTCTAACTGGGTATATTTCCATTTTCAGTAGAGGCCCGGGGAGAAAAGCTCCAGTAGTAAACAATTTGATTATAAATTTGAAATACAATACAAAGGATGCAAATTATAGTTGATACATAGTAAATGAAAGTAGTTCAATAAAAAATACAAGAAGCAGTGAATAAAAAATGGAGATAAAAGATGGTATTTACACTAATATAAAAGTGAAGACAAATTGTAATTTACGTTCCTGATTTGGTCCGTAACAGAGCATTAACTCCGTTTGAACTGTGTTTTATTTTTTAACTAATATAAAAGTGACAAGTATGTGTTAAATTATTTACACAAATAAAATCGACAAAAGGGTATGATAAAATTATGAAAATAAGAATGTTTTGTGATAATCAACAGGATAGTTTCCACCAGTATGTTCTATTGTGTTCACCAGTTCCTGTTCTGCTTCAAAAAGTATGCATTAGAGTTTGGAATATATAGTAGGAGGCAGAAATAATATTAGCAAAACCAGAAGGTTAGTCAGGGTTACTGCATGGGGCATAACCAGTGTGTTTTAAGGTGTCTTTTGAGGTTTTGTTTAAAGAGAGGCAAGGAAGAAAGTGACGTTAGTTAATTGGGGAGTAGGTTCCAGTTTTTTCCCCACTGTGTTAGAAAACAGGGAATCACCAGCTGTGTTATTAGTCTTGGTTATGCTAGCTAGAAGTTTGCTAGAAGAGCGTAGGGAGTTTAGATTTTTATAGGGGATTATGAGATTAGATAGTATAGGAGTGCTGTTAGGTTGATAAAATAGCTTGCGGGCAATGGTTAGTTGGGAGATATTCAGTTGGTTTTGAAGTTCAAGCCAGCCTAGCTGCATTAGATTTAAACAGTGGTGAGTTCTAAAGGGATTGCCAGTGGCAAATCTGGCGATGCTGTTGTAGGCATGAGCTAGTTTGACAAGGTTATTTTTTTTGAGGTTGGTGTATATGGGACAGGCATATAGAAGAGTTGAAATTAAATGGGAGTGTGCAATCTTGGTTCTGGCTATTGGAGTTAGGAAAGTTTTGATTCGATATAAGGAGCCTATTTTTCTGTGGACAGTTTTTATGGTATTATTTATGTGGATATCAAACGTAAGGTTATTGTCAATAGTAATTCCTAACAACTTGGTGGTAGAGTCTGGGTATATGGTTGTGTGATTACTGGAAATGACAGAGAAATCTATAGGGGAGGACTTACTGGTGGGTGTAAAGAGAAGGAGCTTGGTTTTTTTAGCATTGAGGAGGCGGCAACGTTTTGTGAACCATGTTTCAACTGTGTTGAATACATTCTGAGTCAGAGAATGTAGTTCAGATGGGGAGCTTGCCGAGCATATTAATGTTGAATCATCTGCATATTGAATGCAGGTGGCTTGTGGGATTGCTACATGGAGGTCATTGATAAAAAGAGAAAAAAGGAGTGGGCCTAGAATAGAGCCTTGAGGGACTCCGAGGGTGACTGGTAGAAGGGGTGATATATTATTTTCCCAGAGAACTGCTTGTTGTCTATTGGTTAGGTAGGACATGAACCATTTAATAGCCAGAGAATCAAGGGAAAAGGATTCAAGAATGTTGATAAGAAGGGTATGGTTTACCATATCAAAAGCTTTTGAGAGGTCAATAAAGAGTGCAGATGAGAGGTTGTTGCTATTGCAATTTCTATTTATAACATCTGTAAAGGATAACAGGGTGGTAGTGGTGCTATGCGATGGCCTAAAACCATGCTGACACTTAGCTATTGTGTTATTTTGAGTTGAATGGTTTAAAAGTTGTTGGTGAATGCATTTTTCCATGATTTTTGCTAAGGGTGGTAAGAGCTATTGGCCGGTAGTTAGAGTAATCATTTGAGTTACTACCTTTGTGAAGGGGGATAATATGGGAGATTTTCCAGATGTCTGGAATGATTCCTTCCTTAATGGTTCTGTTTATGAGGATGGATATGGGATATGAAATTACTTTGGCTGCTTTTTAGAGGTATTCAGAAGGTAGCTGGTCGGCAGAAGGAGTACAAGGCTTAAGTTTTTGAATGAGTTTGTAGATGAGAGTGGTAGAGATTGGTTGCATATAGAATGCTGGTAGAGTGCTGGGTATGGAGGTGGGAAGGCTTGAGTTGTCTGGAGTAAGTTGACTAGCTAGTGCTTGTATGGTTTCTGTAAAGGAGTTGAAGGCATTGGCAGTTTGATGGGGGGTATCTGGGTCTGCCTGAAGTGGGGTAGGTGTACGAGAGTGCCCTGGGGAAAGGAGTTTATTGATACTAGACCAGAACTTATGGGGGTGGTTTTTGTGATTTTGCTGTAGTTTACAGTAGTAGTTCTTTTTATCCATGAGTATTGCCTTTTTTGTACTATTTCTTAGTTGCTTAAAATTTGTTGATAAGAAATATTTTTGTTAGCTCTCCACTTAGCCCAGGATTTATTCCTAAGTAAGATTTTTTTGTCTGGTTTCTTTGGAAAGCCAGGGGGCTGGTTTGGCCTTCATTCTGATGGACCTTTTGGGTGCATGCCTGTCAAGGATAGATAGGAATTTAGAGTTTAGATAATTGACAGCCTCTTCAAGTGGTAGAGTTTTTAAAGGGTTCCAGTCACAGGCACTTAGTTCATTTTGGAATGATACTGGGTTGAAGTGTTTGTTGGTTCGTATGATTCTGTATATGGGGGGAATTGAAATATCATTTTTATGCCTAAGGATGTAGGTTAAAGTATGATCACTAACTTAGTCAGGTAGAGTTCCTACATTGTAAGTTTGTTTTTGTCTATAAGTATCCAGTCTGGGGTGCTCTCTTTTTTGTTTGGTTTATTGATTCTGGTTGTAGAGGTGATAGTTTGACTGAAGCCATGAAGGTTGATATGGGAGGTAGGATTATCAGCATTGACAGTTTTCCAATCAGTATTAAAATCACCAAGTATAATAGTTTCTTGGGGGTAAGTTGAGGACACCCAGCTTAGAATATACTCTATAGCACTGATATTATTACCGGGTGGTAGGTAGATGCAGATGATATATAGAGATTTGTTTTAGTTGATTTGAAATCTAGTGATAAGTACTTCTGCCTTACTATCTTGAGGTGGGTAGAAAGGTAAAGTGGAGATCTGAAGTCCGTCTTTGAATAAGACTGCTACTCCCCCACCCTTACTTTTTATACGGTCTTGTCTCAGTACATTATACCCTTGGGGAATGATTTCATTATCTTTGGTCTCAGGTTTTAACCATGTTTCTGTCAGAGGATGTCAAAGCTATGGGTATCTAAAAGGGCATGGAGATGGGTTACTTTATTATTAAGGCTGCGGATATTCAGATGTCCTATTAGGAAAGAGTTGGGGAGTATGGGTTGGGTTATTAGGGTAGGTGGATTTGTAGGACCAGGGTTAGGTTGGATGTCACCATCTTTTAAGGAGGGTTTAATGAGTCTTAATGCAGAGTTATTAATAAAGTTGGTTAGATATTTCACTTTCTTTACTGTGGGTATATTGTATTTAATGTGGGAGAGTCTATGGTATTTAGGTAGTAGATAGCTGGGAGTTAAGTTGATAATTTGACTAATCGGTAGTATAGAAGTGTGTATTGCTGTCTGTTTAGGAGAGTAGTTAAAATGGTAGTAGTATGGTTCTTCAAAGGAGGTGAGGATATAGGCATAGGTCAGGGCAGTTGATAGTATGGTTATGAGTATGGATTTGGTAATGTTTGTTTTTACTGTTAAAGGCATCTTTAGAGATTATGTATAAAAAGTTTTAGGAGTTGAGTAGAGATGTAGAAAGCAAGGAGGTAATGAATGAGACGAGTAAAGAGAGGAGAGAACAAATCGTTAGTGGCTGAAGGAAGAAGGGGTGTGGTAAGTTACAATAAGGAGTGGCTTACAGAAGTAATAAACTGGGATGGGTGTGGATACTTTAGTAAATAGATTGGCGATTAGGATTGGTAAGATGAGGGAGGGGGTGTGGTAAGAGAAGTATAAGGTTAGGACTACTGGGGGTGGGTGGGAATTGGGGGTAGGGTAGGGGAGCAGAGTGAGCCCGCAGGGTGAACGGAGCGAGGTACAGCTGAGAGAGGCTGGGAGACCATCGGTTATACAGTGAGACTGTGTTCTATAGGCTAAGAGAAGGTAAGAAACACTTTCTATAATTTATTAGGTTGAGAGAATCAAAGTCTGTACCACAGGAAGTAGCTCATTAACAGCTCCCAGCTTTAGCCTTCTGTGCTAACTGCCAGTCAGAAATCCATTGAAGTTCCTTGACTGGGAAATGAACCTAGGCTATGGCAAGTTTTAAAGTTAATTTATTTAGTTACTTGAATTTGTTAACTAAGGTAGAACACTAATTACAAAAGACAAATTTGAATATCAGTCCAGAGAGACTAAAGGCAATAAGGAATGCAAAGAAACAAAACATATGTATATCTATCTACCTGCCTCTCTATCTATCTTTATACATACACACACATACATTACATTGAGGTAAGGTAATTGTGACTAGTATAAAATATAAACAGGCGTTATGTACAGTACGGAGAGCAGCTGCTACAGAAGTACAGGAATATACAAAAGTACAACATATCTAGCTACCTAGCTATTTACCTAAATATCTATCTATCTATCTACCTAAATATCTATCTATCTATCTATCTATCATGGTGCAGCAAGTGAAAATATCAATAGCCAACCTGTGTATTGTTGACCAGCATTGGTGGCGAGACAGAAATGGTCAAGATAAGTGCAGGATTGACAGCTTCCTGGGTAGGGAGATATGCCCTTTCTCCAGGGATTGTATAACCCTGAGATTATTATATATAATATGCAGAAGGTGTTGGGGTGCAGGGAGACTACCCCCCCTGCAAAACTACTTATGTTTTATTTGCATGTTCCAAGGATTATCCTTAGAATGTGTGTTTTAGTGGATTGATGTGTTTTTGTCAATGTAAGTGTATCAAAGTAAAGCATATTGACATTTCCCTTGATTAACTAATGGTATTAGATCCACACACACACACACACACACATATATATATATATATATATATATATATATATATATATATATATATATATATATGCTGTGCAGTCATAGTGAGTTAGCTACATTTGCAAGTGATATACAGTCTTGTTAGGAGGTAGACTAATGGAGTAGATGAAAAATCTGTTGGCAAATATGTCTAGTGTAGTGGAACTTGCAAGAAACATTATTGTGATGATAATGTTTTAGTTGTTTAGGGAATTTTGGGTAAGAATATATTTCTTTGAGAGTAGCAGGATAGATTTTCATACTTTAGAGACAATAAGGAGAAGCAAAGGTCTGTGGATTGAAGTTTAGCTTTAGAAACTGTAGTGTAGGACTTAGGTGGCCCTGATTTCTAAGGTTGTAGGAAGAGGAGGTTTCCTTATTACTTTTGCTGCAAGAAAGGAAACTGCATGACTCTACAGTAGTATGAAACTTTAAAAGCATGAGATCAGTTCAGATCTTTGTGACTGGGATCCATTTTGCTTTTTGGGGTATTGTGCAGTGATTATCATATTTTGGAGTGTGTGTGGTGAAGCTGCAGATTGAGTTCGTGATTGCCTGATGTATTAATAAAAGTTTGAAAAAATAGAATTAATATAATTTTGCACTTTGCAGCCCTGATTTTTGAATGCCTTCATGAGGATCCATATGTTCATAGTATAATGTTCTTTATGGTATTCAGCAAACACGTTTAAAAACGTCTTAAGCTCCTGAAATAATACTTTCAGTTCCTTTTGACTGTCTACCATAAAGGTGTGACATCTGAGTCACACACTGTATTAAATGCAAATCTTAACCAAGGCAGTTCAGGATTTGTTATGCACTGCAAACTCCTAAAATGTGACAATGTTAATGAAGCCTAGGCTCATATAATATAAGTATCAATGCTGTCTAAGATTGTGCTGCAGATTTGGAAAAAAAAGTACACAGCAAAGTATAGACAGGTACAAACCTGCCTTACACTGACAGTATTCTTTGTACTTACCTTTTTGTACTTGCCTGTTGTTAAATTTGTAAATGAATCAATTGCTGTATCAGCCAGAAGCAATTTTCCTCTCATACCCACAGTCCTTCCTTCTCAACAAAGCCCTTCCTTCTCAACCTTAAGTCTCACATGCAGACATAAATTAGCAAGGATTTGCATTCTAGCAGATAAAACTCCATCCTTGGACATACTTCTCCACTGTCCCTGATTTTTTTTTTAGAGTGTACTTAATTTTGCCTGAAATATCTGTCCTGTCCCTCTTAACATTTTTGATCTTCTGGTAAAATCAACAAGGATATAAGTCAGTCAAGTAATGTCAGACATTAGTGTTTTATATTATTTGCTGTTCAGAAAATGTATGTTGATGCATACCTGTCATTCTGTTAACATTTTAAGTAGACTGGAATAATATTTAAAAAGGTTCTATGATTTTTGGGTCTTTGCTCCACATTAATATTGGTTCTGCCCTTGATTAAGAAGAAGAGAACAATGTCCCTAAACAAGTAATTGTTCAGACTATATACATTTCTGTGCTCTTTACTCAATTTCTGCATCTTCACCATTGTTTACCCTTGGGCATTTCTTGAAATTTGATTGCCATATAAAATACTTTCCAAGAAAGATAAACAAAAGCTTTATCTTTTTAGATTTGTACCTTTAACTTCATTTCCACAGTCATAAGCATCAAAACAGTGTAAATGATTTCCTTTTTTACCTTACTTTTCATCTCAGTTTTTTTTTTTTTTTTATCAAACTGTTCATTCAGTCACTCACAATGCTTACTCTTTCCTATAAAAATGTCCAAATGTACATTTGTTGATACTGGATGCTCTCATTCCCTTCATAACTCTCTGATCACTAACATGGTTGCTTCCTGCTAGTGGTTCAGTGCCATTATTTTTATAAACCAATCTATTCTTTGAAACGTCTGTGTCTTTCTGGCACCATCGCATGGCTCCAAAGACTTCAAAATGTCAGGTTTTTTAAAGTTGAATTGTTGCAGATGACAAAATTGTGATGTTTTAGTACTTCTGGCACTCAGTATATAACTTATTTGTCTTAACAAAACAATGCTTATTGTAAGTGGGAAAACTATTTCTTTTTGAAGAAATGTATTGGTCAGCATTTGACAGCAATGGAAAGAAAAGGTATCAGGAAATCATTACTCAGCCAGAGCATGTGTTACTTATTAAAATGAAACATACCTCAGCATAAGTCACTGAAGAAGCAGCTAGTCTCCACCATTGTCATTGGAAACTCATCAAAAGCCTTAAACCTACATCCTGTTCAAATGAAAATCTCTCAGAAAGCTAAAACAACCTTGTGATACCGAAGCTTATCCTTTCTCATTTTGGATCAACAGGTGACAGAAGCAGAAGAGGGGGCTGACATTAAACAGTGTTTAGGGAGCATCTAACTTCTTTCATGTGAGTATGGACTCCTCTTAACTCTGTATGTGATTTGAAGGAAGCTGACCTTTTATAAAAAATATATACAATCTTTGAATACAGAGATCAGCCATTTTAGAACAATACATCATGGAAGTGTTTTTAGTTGGTAGTAAAAAGGGGATTATAAGAACTCTAGGCATTTTATAGATCATGTAACACTAATTCTGAGAGAAACAATTGCAATTAATCATTGTTTCAGTAATTACAATGGGCTGGTGAGTCTGTTACCCCATTCTCAGGGCACCGTATCTCCTATAACATGTTTCGGTAGTCAAAGGAAAAATACCAAAGTTATCAAGCATTTGGAAAGACATTACTATAGACTTTTGGCTGAAAGGAGTACTGAGGTTACACAGTATTATTATGTCTCCAGCCCAACCATCGAACTATCCATCAAAGAAAACACTTATTTTTCTTCCAGAGCTGGAATGCTTTGAAGAACTCATTAAGAAAGACATTTATAATTTCAAAGAAATAGGTTCAGGTTACAGGTCCTTTCTTGTGTACCCCAAAAGGGGAATTCTTGAACTCCAGTTTTAGATATTTCCAATCTGAAGTTAAATATCAGGTTAAGTAAGAGCACAATTCTTCTTTTAGGGTCATGGGTATTGACCCAAATTTGAAGGATGCTTGCTGGCACATTCCAATATTCAAATCTTGCAGAAGGTTTGTCAGATTTCAAGCGGGGCATCCCCATTACCTGTTTGCAGTCAACCCTTTGATTTCTTTAAGTATAGCAGCATTATCCTTTTTGGAGTGTCTATCATCAGTTACATAAAGTCACAAACTGAACTGTATACATAGTTAACCTAATCTGGATGACTGACTTCTTCATCAACTGGAGGATCAACTTGGATTTATAATCTCAATCTGGATTCCTTGGGATGTATACTCAAAAGAAAAAAAATGATATTTTCATATTATTTAAAAGTTGTTTCTTGGAATTCTTCTAGATTTTGTCAGGGACAGACTATTTCTTGCCTAAACAAGGTCCAGGACATAGCAAGATTATTTCCATGTTTTATAGCTTTAGCCAATCTGTCAGTCAGATTTTTGTAGGCATTTCATACAATATACCCATTAGTATAACAATGGTTTAGAATAACAGGCTGTTTGAGGAAGATTCAGCATCACCTAAGAAGCCCCTTGTATGCAAAGAGCCACTTGGTTTTCTCATGGAAGGATACCAAAAACACATAATAACTTAGTCAGACCAATTGTTCTGCCTTCTTTTCTTGCTCAAATTGAGATAACATATACACTGAACAGAAAATGTGGAGCTTGCCTAGATTCTCTGAGAACAGAAGGTGCTTGAAACCATTACAGACATCATTGCACATAGGTTCATAGGTGTGTACTAGACTAATGTCCCTGGAGCCGTTACAAGCCTAGCCCATAGGATTACCCTGGCATCATGTCACCTGTCGAGTAGAGCCACTGGAGTGATCCCCGGGGTGAATTTTCTATTTCCCATCCACTCCTCAAGATTTCTCTTGAAGATGGCCAGTGAGGTGCTCTGCTTGACATGTATGGGAAGTCTATTCCATAGCATGGGCAGTCTGAGTTATGAACCTGTCCCTCCAGCATGTTCTGTTGATTGTGGTAATGAGGTTGAGGTCTCTGGAGCATGTGGAGTGGAGGGATTGGAATGTCTTTTGATGTAGTATTTCTAACCGAGCTGGGTCAGACATTGCTTTGTAAGTCAAGCACAGATCACCTCTAAGTAGGCGATAGACGGAGAATAGTTGGAGTTTTTGAGTGTGTCCATATAGGACAAGTGTTTAAGGCCTAGGATCTTGTTTGTAAGGTACTTTTGTGGCCTCTCCAGTAGTTGCAGGTGTCTAGTGAGGTACATGCCAAATGAGGTATTGTACTCGATGATGGGCCTAATGAGGGAAGAGTAGAGGGAGGCAATGACCTCTTTCTTCCTGGATGCAAAACCCTTAGTAATGAGATATGCCAAATAGAACAATTTTCTGATCACAGTGGCAATGTGGTGGTCAAAAGAGAGGTTGCTGTCAACCTGTGTTCCCAATCTCTTATAATGCCTTCTGTATTCAGTGGACTACCATCAATGTGGTAATTCAAGGGAACCAGGTTTTCCCAAAGGGGATGAAGACACATTTTTTGGCATTGAGCTTAAGGCCATGGTTCAGATACCAGTCGTTGGTCTCATTGAGGCCTTTCTGCATCACTTGGGGAGTTAATAATAGCTCCCAACATGCAATCATCTGTGAACTTTGTCAGCCAGAGTCCCTTCATGTTGGCCTGGACTTCAGAGATGTAGATGCCAAACAGGAGAGGACCTAGGACCAAACCCTGTGGGGACTCCACTTGTGACTGGTCAGCAGTCTGACTTGGAGTCAGCTACTTTCACACTGTGGGTTCTATCTGTGACCCAGTTTGCAACCCACCTAGTGATATAGTTGTTGATGCCTAGCTTAGTAAGTTTTTCTATGATTCCTGAGTGGGGAATGGTATCAAAGGCTTTTGCCAGATCAAGGTAGGCTGTATGACCCACCTTACCTTCATCCACAGCTCTGGTGACTGACTCAAAGAAGTCAACCAAGTTGAGCAGCCATGATCTACCCTTCACAAAACCAAACTGTGTAGGATCCAAAGTTTGGAGATTCCCTATATCCTTGTTTATTAGGTCCATGATGATGCATTCCATAGCTTTGCATATCAGACCTGTCAGGCTAATGGGGCAAAAGTTCCCAGGGTCTGCAGTCACTCCTCCTTTGTGGAGAGGGAGGACTGTAGCACCATTTGGTAGGGACAAAGCCTGAGGTGAGGCGGTGATTGAACAGGGCACACAGGTGAGGTGCCAGTTCACTCTGTAGTTCATGTAGAACACAGCCAGGGATACTGTCAGGTCCCATAGAAGCTGTTTTCTTGGCCTTGGGCAGTGCTGTTTTAACCTGTGCAACAGTAATACTGGGTACCTGGCTATCTACTGGTATTGCGATTGGCCCTTTGGGGGGGTAAAGTTAGCACTGAATCTGTCCGCCAGTATATTTGCAATATCTGTTGGCTCACTATAGGAGGTACCATTGTGCAGTAGCTCAGAGCAAATCTGGGTATTGCCATGGAGATTCTTTACATAACTATAGAAGGCCTCATGGTTCTCTTTACTATCTGCTGCAATTCTGTTTTCATAGCTAGCTTTAGAGAATTTGATGAGGGATCTCAACCTTTTGTTGATGAGGGAGTTTTTTCAGTCTTGGGACTTCACCTTATTCCGCATCAGTTTCCTCCTCCTGTTGTAGAGTTTGTTTGGCAGGGGACCACCAGATTGGCTTCCTTTTTTTTGAGAAGAGTGTCTTAGTTCTGTTGAGCATGACGAGATCCATGCATTTGTGTATGTGTTTGTACAGTGCATTGGTGTATGATTTGGCGGTCATGCAACTATTCTCCATTTGCATGGTGCCGTGAAGATGACCACCTCTGTTTTTAAGATCCTAAAGTTAGCTTTGGAGAAGCTTTTCATGGTGGTTACCTTTGTTGGGGGGGGGGGGGATGTGGATTTCCAAGGTGATTTAGCTTGTGATCAGATCTAACCAGGGAGGAGTTGACTATTGGTGTAGAGCAATGGTCGCCCATGTTAGTAATGACCAAGTCAAGGATGTTGCTACCTGTAGTGGGGGTAAGAATGAGCTGTTCCAGGGCACTGGAATTAATGAATTCCAGAAATCATTGGGCAAGTGTATTGGTACATGAGTAGTTTTCCCAGTTAATGGAGGGGTAGTTGAAGTCACCTAGTATGAGAGTGCTAGGTTGGACCCTAATATTCTCCAGGGTGCTTACGAATGTGGACTATGAATTTTGGGACATGGTTGGGGACCTATAGCAGGCTACAATCTGAATTGCTGTCTTTCCCAATTTTAGCTGCACCTGAAGTATCTCAGATGCGTTATGTTGGGCTACCAATCTGGAGGTGTGCGCATCATTTATGAATATGGAAACTCCACCACCTTTGGAGCTTCAGTCCGAGAGACTGTCAGAGACTGACAAAGTAAATTTGGCACCAAGGTATTCAAACAATTATCTATGTCATTATGTCCTGCAAATGATCACAGACAATGCAACACTGAAGTGGTACATAACACAAAGCCAAGCAATCTTGCCAGATGTTTGCGAAGAGCACAGGATTACAGAGGTTTTCTGTGTCTCCCAAGATTCATTTGAAGCTGGTTCTTCTTTATGGAAATGCAGCATTTGCAGCATTTTAGCAGAAACATCAACTCACATGGTGCATCTAAATATTGAGCAATAGTTTTTATTGGATATTTTCCTCCTTCTGTTATCTATGTAGGACAGCCTGTAGATGGAACACTATCTACTGTTGAAATCCGCAGCTTTGTAGTTTTGAAGTTTTTCATGATAGCATTTTTTTTTTTTACAAAAATGAAAGGGATCCAGTTGCATGCATTTTCTTCATTTATTTTCATATGACCAGTTCATCTGAGATAAAAAAACATTAGTTAATCTTATTCTAGAAGCTATTTTCAGGTGATGAGAGCTATCTCATTCCATTTTTCTAGAAACAGTGATCCCTTTCCTGCAATTACATTAAAAATGTCTACAAGTTTTCTAACTGGGCAAGGTACTTCAGCTCTTTTTGGGATCCTGGGTTTCAAAAATAGCATTTTTACCTTAGAGATAGTCATGGGTCCTCAAGGAAATCTCAGCTGTTTAAATCGAAAATGAGTGGTCACCACAAAAGAACCTTTTCCCTTATAAGGACTTATGGCAGCTGTACTGAAAATCCTTTCCATTTGCTTGACCTTGACATTTTATTCTATTCTGTTAAAATTCTTTAGTCTATATTGTTGGCTGACAACTTTTGTTTGGATATGAAAATATAATTTAAGAAATTCAAATTTTCCTTCCTTGGTCATTTAGTCTAGGTTCTAAACAATCGTTAAATTGTTCCATGATACCTTTCATATATTAGGCATTCCAAGAAAGTTTTACTAACCACAAAATTTGTAATTTGTTCTTGAAAGTTTGATAGGATTCCTATTCTGTTACATTAAAGTTCTAGTTTTGCAAGAAATGTTCTCTTTCTGACCATTGTTGTGCCTAGTGTGGAATAAGCACTGAAGTCCTTAAAATGCTTTATAGTCTTTACAGTCCTTTGCAAGGATAAAAATATCTTCCAGTTTTAATTATACAAAACACCATGCATTCTAGTGAACTTTGGATGTATAATTGAAGGCTAAAAATACTATGATACCTGATGAAGTCCGTCCCTGGGATTCATGAAGCTCGGCACAAGGCCGGCGTTAGGCTTGCGCCGACCATGCAGTGTGCAGATGGCGCAGTAGTGCCATATGCATATTAATGAAGGCGCACTGCCACCACATCCACGTGCATAGAAAACGAGCGCAAGGGCATGGGGCATGTTGAAGTGCCGCACGGAGGCGTGGAAATGTCGGCTGTTGACGTGCAACCTAAAATGCTGAATATTACAATCTGCCTGCAATAGTAATCACACCTGTCAGTGTCCATGGATACTGAAACGTATGCAAAGCATGCAAGACAGTTCCTGCGAACACAAAATTAAGAAGCAAACACAAATGCACATTAGCGAATATCGAGTCTCCATCCCTCGAACAAATGACATTTAAAACCGTGTGCCCGTATTCTAATGCAGTGTTGGTAGTTATACCAAGTGGATGTGAAACGCATCATGTTAGCGTGCCGCCAATAGCCAAGTCTAGCCCAATGGTCAGGGTTACCACCTGTCCCACATTGTGAGGGATGGTACATAGCTGGGCAGTTGTGTCCATACCAAAACCATTACAAATGTAAAATATCCTGTGACCGTATGACATAATTATGTCCCACATCGCATGTAATAGTCACATACAATAGTTATTTCCATATGTAACATACCACGTTACAAGAAATAGAATAAGCAAGTAAACGAAACAGAAGGAGCATATAAACTGCTACAACA